>NC_053025.1:615798045-616004498 GCF_003073215.2 Triticum urartu
CAAGCTTAGATGCTTGGTTGTCCTTGAATATTACCTTAGGGTGTCACGGGCATCCCCAAGCTTAGGCTCTTGCCACTCCTTATTCCGAGGTCCATCGAAACTTCACCCAAAACTTGAAAATTTCACAACACAAAACTCAAGAGAAAACCCGTGAGATCCGTTAGTATAATAAAGAAAATCACCACGTTTAGGTACAGTTATAAACTCATTCCAATTTTATATTTGCATTATATCTACTGTATTCTAACTTCACCATGGTTCATACCCCCTGATACGACCCATAGATTCATCAAAACAAGCAAACAACACAATAAAAACAAAATCTATCAAAAAGAAAACAGTCTGTAGTAATCTAGACTTTAGCCAAACTTCTATTACTCTAAAAATTCTGAAAAATTAGGAAAACGTGAGCAATTTGTATATCAATCTAGTGTAAAAATTCAAGAATTTATCACGTTCCAGCAAACCAGATCAATTCTGTTACTGTGCGCAAAAGTTTCTGTTTTCTCACAGAATCAAATCAACAATCTTCCAAATCATCCCAAAGGACTTACTTGGCACAAACACTAATTAAAATACGAAAAAACAATCATATCAGAAGTATAATGGTATATTTATTGGAAAACAGAAAAGAAAAATATTGGGTTGTCTCCCAATAAGCCCTTTTCTTTATAGCCATTAAGCTAGGCTTTGAGATTTCGATGATGCTCACATGAAAGATAATAATTGAAACACAAAGATAGAATCTTAAAACATGTGACAAACAAATTTAAGTCTAACATGCTTCCTATGCATAGGCATTTTATAAGTAAACAAATTATCAAGGCAACCAAAAACTAGCATATGCATGGGAGAAGAGTAAAACATTGACAATCTCAACATAACGAGAGGTAATTTAGTAACATGAATTTTTTTACAACCATATTTCCCTCCCTCGTAATAATTACATGTGGGATAGTATTCAAATTCAACAATATAGTTATCACATAACATATTCTCTACATGATCCACATGCATGCAAAGTTGACACTTTTCCAAAATTGTGGGATTATCATCAAATAAAGTCATGACCTCTCCAAACCCACTTTTATCAAAATTTTCATAAGATTGATCATTCTCCGAAGTAGTGGGATCATTATTACCTAAAGTTGGAACTCTTCCAAACCCATGTTCAATATTATCCCAAACGTATTCATCACAAGGCTTAAATTAATTTTTAAGATCATAAAAAGAATCACCCCAATCCTGATCATTCCAATAAGTAGTGGGCATATCAAAATTAGCATCCCCAAGCTTGGATTTTTGCATATTCTTAGCACAATTGACGTTAATAGAATTTATAATAACACCATTGCAATCATGCTTTTCATTCAAGGAGCTACCGTGAATAACTTCATAAATTTCCACTTCTAGCACTTCATCACAGTTTCCAGATTCACGAATTTCAAGCAAAACTTCATAAAGATAATCTAGCACACTCAACTCACTAGCAATTGGTTCATCATAGTTAGATCTTTTAAAAAAGATTAGCAAGTGGATGAGGATCCAAAAACTTTTTGCTTCTGATTTGGAATAAACATACAATTATACCAAGCGGATAAGCAAACAAACCAAGTAAGACATAAAGGCAAACGAAAAAAGGAAAATGAAAAGGGCAAATATTTTTTTGATTTCTGAAAAGGTTTTAGAAGTGGGCAAGAGAAAATCGAGAGGCAAATGACAAATAATGTAAATGCAAGAGATGAGAGTTTATGATAGGTACTTGGTAGGCTTGATGTAGATCCTCCCCGGCAACGCGCCAGAAATTCTTCCTGCTACTTCTTGAGCTTGCATTGGTTTTTCCTTTGAAGAGAAAAGGATGATGCAGCAAAGTAGAGATAATTATTTTCCTCGGTTGAGAACCAAGGTATCAATCCAGTAGGAGAAACACACAAGTCACCAATGGTTGCACCTACAAAAGCAAACAAATACACTCACCCAATGCGATAAAGGCATTTTCAATCCCTTCACGGTTACTTGCAAGGATGAGATCTGATAGTGATAGATATAAAAGATATGTAAAAGTGCTAATTAAGATAAAAGTAAATAAATTGCGACAAGGTATTTTTGTGTTTTTATTTTATAGATATGAAAATAATATGATAAAAGAGACTGAGGGCCCATAGTTTTCACTAGAGGCTTCTCTCTTAAAAGAAAGCATATGGTGGGTAAACAAATTACTGTTGAGCAGTTGATAGAAAAGTGCATACTTATGACAATATCTAAGACAATGATGATGAATAGAGTCATCATGTCTGGGACAAGTAGACCGACTCTTGTCTGCATCAACTACTATTACTCCACACATCGACCGCTATCCAGCATGCATCTGGTGTACTAAATTAACAAGAACGGAGTAACGCCATAAGTAAGATGGCATGATGTAGAGGGATGGATCCAATCAACATGAAGAAACCCCATATTTTTATTCTTAGTGGCAACAATACAAATATGTGTTATGTCCATTTCTGTCACCGGGAATAAGCACCACAAGATTGAACCCATTACAAAGCACCTCTCCCATTTCAAGAAAAATCTATCTAGTTGGCCAAACCAAATCAATAGATCGGAAAGAAATACAAAGCTTTCTTAATCATGCATAAAAGAGTTCAGAGGAGACTCAAATAATATTCGTAGATAATCTGATGATAAACCCACAATTCAGCGGATCTCAACAAACACACAACTAAAGAGGATTACATCAAATGGATCTCCAAGAACATCGAGGAGAACATTGTATTGAAGATCAAAGAGAGAGAAGAAGATGTATAACTACTAGATATGGCTCCATAGGTCTGTGGTAAACTACTCACACATCATCGGAAGGGCAGCAAGGTTGATGTATCCACGTCCAGCAGAGTACCAGAAAAGTCCTCCTAATGGGATCACACGAGGACAGAAACTTTCTGCGGCGGAAAAGTATTTTTTGTGAGCCCCTAGTCTATTGGGAATATTTGGGTATTTATAGAAGAAGAATTATGGTTAAATGAGCCACAAGGGGCCCACAAGCTTGAGGGGCACGCCACCCTAGGGCGCGCCCGACAAGCTTGTCGCTGCCTCGTGGCTCCTCTGGCCTCCTCTCGAAGCTTCAAGGGTGTCTTGTGGTCCAAGAAAAATCATCAAAAAGTTTTGTTTCGTTTGGACTGCATTTGGTATTGATTTTCTGTGAAGGAAAAAACAAGGAAGAAACAACAACTGACAATTGGCAGTAGGTTAATAAGTTAGTCCCAAAAATGATATAAAATATCATAATAATGCATATAAAACATTCAAGATCGATAATGTAATAGAATGGAACAATACAAAATTATAGATATGTTGGAGACGTATCACCATCTCATCGGAGTACTCCTTCTCGTCCAACGAGCCGTCGGACGATTCAACATAGTGCTCGTATATGTACTCCAAATCAGAATCCATTGCTAGAAAGAAGAAGGGAAAAATGTTTCTAGCTCCGGCCATTCATCGAATAGTTGTCGGACATGGTGTGTATAGCGGTAAAGGATGGTACCTCATGGGGCCGCTGGAGGACAAAGGTTGAATGACGATGGATGAGAAGAGGGGTGGAGCCCTACTGGAGCGCTGGAGATGATGGAGACATAGAGTTCCGACAGGGGGTGTGGCGTGATGGCCGGGGTGGTTGAGCGGCAGCGAAGGCAAGAGAGAAAGTAGGAAGATGAGAAAATGGGGAGGATGGAGACTTGGGGTCCAGGAAGGGTTTTGGTTAGGCTGGGGGTGTTGCAGTCCTACATGTCTACTCTCCGAACTCGCGCAAAGCTCCCCTACTTTTGTCTCCGGTTTGCGGTGTCCGGACCATGCATCGGACCGACACAGGCCCGCGTAGGATGGCATCCACAGTCCGGACACCGTGATCCGAACATATGCGGGTAGTTTACGGGTCCGACGTGGAGAGGCGCTAACGGACTTTTGTTTGAAAATATCAAGCACCTTACGAGCTGCCTAATTAACCTAGGGTTAGATGGTTATAGTCATGTAACTATATTGTTAGCTCACCACAGTTTAAACACTGTGTTCAACGTCACGAGAGATATCGTTTACATCCAGGGAGATGTCCATGGAGACTTCATCAATATTGGTACTCCATGACTGTCGCCACGAGTTATGTGGTCTACTGGTGATATGCATGTGTATGCGTGTCCCTGGTGGCTATGATATTCGGATCACCATCTTTACGTTTCAAATTTCCCTCCTCCCTTGATCTCTTCCCAATCGATTGTGTTCCTAACCTTCCAATGTCTAGGAGCACAAAGAACTCTACATTGTCCAACCCATCCACTTCAACCCCTAACTTGAATCTGAATCTCGTTGGTATTGGTGATAGGAATATATAAATTTTGAATATAACTAATTGAAAATACGATTCATGAAGTACATACAAACATTATGCAAAGCTACCATCGTAAGTGTTTTCTAAGTTTATTTTTCCTTGATATGACTAACATTGCTTGTCAACCTACGAGTAGCTATTCAGCCTGTCCTGCACTTTTTTTCTCATATCCATAACCATAAACGAATCATGGTGTTGGTGGCAAATTATTTTCTTCTTATAATAGAATAAGAGGACCTCCTGTCGGTTTATTGAGAAGATTTGTTTTGAGATTGGAAGAAAGGAAGGAGTACTATTGTTTGTTACTCTTGCTCATGCTGATGTTCTGCATGCTAACGTTGTTGCAACCGCAGCCCTCTAGCTACCTCTCCTCTCACTCGAACGAAGGTGGAAAAAGAAGAACAGTGGACACGAGAGATTTTTCGGCCGACGCACGAACGCCGCCACGGGTGCTCAAACACCCCAATCTTTTCTTCTTTACAATGGCTACATGGCTTACACTCGGCTCAGCCTACAAGAGTACCCATGCGGGGGATTTATATACAGTGCGCGCACACACACACCCCAAAAGCCACACACGCACGCACAACCCAGCCACACCGCAAGTCACGCACTAGCTAAGGTACTACACGCATGCATCCATGACTCGGCCACTAACAACTGATCCATGCATGCGTGTGACTCAATCTTTCCCTACTAACTAGGCAGTCAACCAACAAACTTGCATCAAGATTATGGCTAATAATTCCCTTCCTAATCTTGACACGCCTTGCCGTCGACCATCGTCTTGAACGCCTTCGCTCAACGTCATCACGCGCCTCCGCGCCCGCTGCGACGTGTCGTGAGCCCGCCGTCGACGGAGTTGATGTAGCTCGCTTCGTTGTCGTCGTCATGACCGTGACCTAGCCCGCGGATCCGACCTGGCGCAATGACGCCGGTCGCACCGCCACATACCTGACTTAGCGCACCGACGCCGGTCGCACCGTGCGCCGTCACGACCCCGGCGACATACACCGAGCTCCTTCTCCGCCGGCGACACACGCCTGGCGTCCCTCTGCGTCCCGCACGTCCCGCGCGCACCCAACGCGCCGGACGAGCCCGACCGTACCAGTACGTCCCGCACGTCCCGCGCGCATCCGACGCGCCCGACGAGCCCGACTGCACCAAACGCTCGCCGCGTGCCGCCTCCGCGTCCGCCATGGCAGCCAACAGCGACAAACGCCGGAAGGATGCTACCGAACTCGAGCACAGACTCGAGCACAACGGCGACATACACCTCCTCCCAACGTCAACCGCACACTAGTACGCGCGACCGTGGTCCCGACGCGCCCGACGCATCCAGTGTGCACCCATAACACGCACCGGTCGCGCCCGGCTCGCCGCCGCGGCCTCCATGCAGCCATGCAGTGCCTCCACGCCGCCACGCCGTGCTGCACCACCGCGCCACCACGCAGCACCTCCGAGGCCTCCTCACCGTGCCGCCGCAGCCACCGCGGCCTCCTCGCCACGCCGCGCACCTCCATAGACCGACACACGGCCCGGAGCTTCACCACGCAGCCGCCGACGAACGCCGCCACCGCCGGCACGCCTCCGGCAAGGGGACGACATCCAAGATGAACCAGCTCATGATACCAATTGTTGGAACCGCAGCCCTCTAGCTACCTCGCCTCTCACTCGAACGGAGGTGGAAGAAGAAGAACAGTGGACACTTGAGATTTTCCGACCGGCGCACGAACGCCGCCACGGGCGCTCAAACACCCCAATCTTTTCTTCTTTACAATGGCTACATGGCTTACACTCGGCTCAGCCTACAAGAGTACCCAGGCGGGGGATTTATATACGGTGCGCACACACACACCCCAAAAGCCACACACGCACGCACAACCCAGCCAGACCGCAAGTCACGCACTAGCTAAGGTACTACATGCATGCATCCATGACTCGGCCACTAACAACTTATCCATGCATGCGTGTGACTCAATCCTTCCCTACTAACTAGGCAGTCAACCAACAAACTTGCATCAAGATTATGGCTAACAAACGCAACCCCTCCATTACACGAGATTTGTGCCTATTTGTCAAGATATTGTACTATATTATCTCTATCCATAGTTATGTGCATCTTGAAATTGGTTGATGTGCAGCTGGCGTGTGTGCTAAGTGTAGACAGGTAGACTTATCTACGTTATATCGTTAACTATTGAGATGTGCCAATCGATATGATTAATTACGTAATTATCAGGTAGGGTTCCCCCCTGCCGCCGCCGGCCTCCCTCGCCCCCTTCCGCCGCCGCCGGCCGCCGGCGCGCGTGTCCCCCGGCCCGCCTCTCTCTTCCCCTCCTCCTCCCCCTCCCCCTGCGCTCCCGTCGCCCCCCGAGGCGGCGGAGCGCCCCTGCCCTCCTCCCCGTATCGACCCCCTCCTCTCCTTCTCCCTTCGCCGCCGCCGGCAGTGGCCTACGGCGTGCCCGGGTGGCACCGGCGGAGGCGGATGTCCCTTCCCCGCACGCCTGGAGGGAGAGTCGGGGCTCCCTCTTGCCCGGCGGTGGTGCTGCTCTGCCGGCGACGGTACTCTGCGGGCCTCGGGTGCTCTCGATGCGGAGGCGTGGCCGTTGGCTGCGAGGCGGCGCCCGCTCGGCCCATATCTGGGCCTTTCGGGTCCCATCTGGGCTGGGGTGGGCCTGTAGGTTGGGGCGCAACGGTGTTGCTCCCTGCTGGTGAGGCTAGGCGGCCATGGTTGCGGTGGTGATGGCTCCGGCGGCCGGCGTGCTGCAGCGTGGTTGCAGGGACTGTCAGACCCGTTGGGGTCCGGCCGGGCTAGTGGCGGCCTGGCAAGTCCCTGCTGCTATGTCCGATCGGCTCCGCGCGGCGGTGGAGGTGGTTCCCTCCTGTCGGCTGTATTGCGGTTCTCATCGAGTCCGGTGTCTCCCCGCCGTACCTCCAAGTCTCGCGTGGGTGGCCTCAGTGAGACGGCAACGATGGTGCGGTGTCCATGATGGCACAGGCTGGTGGGCGGCATGTTGGGCTGCGCACTTCCGATTGTGTGGGGTGGCGGCAGTGGTTTCGGGGCTGGAGAAATATCTGACGGCTCGTTCGCCACCGCGCTGCACTACTAGGGAAAACCTTATACACGGAGGTATAGCAGTAGCGCTGGTCAAAACACGGCGCTATTGCTACTTATTAGTAGCGCTTGTTACAAAAGCACGCTACAACCATTGTTGTAGCAGTAGCGCGTCTGCGCGGAAAAGCGCTACTACTATAATTCCCTCGCCGGTGCCGGTAGGCTAGGAATAGTAGTAGCGGTTCTTCTGGAAGCACGCTACTGCTAAAAACTTTGTAGTAACGTGTTTATGCTGTAGAGCGCTACTGCTACAAAAAAGAAAATAAATAGAAAAATAAGGAGAAAAGTAAACGAAAATGAAATAAATAGACAAAAGGAGAAATGAAAAAAAGAAAATGTAAATAAAAGAAAAGAAAAAGAAAAATAAAACAGAAAGGAATGCCTATAGCGTGTTTCGCTGGAAAACGTTATAGCTAACTTAGCTATAGTGCGTTTCGGCAAAACGCGCTACTGCTAGTTTGACTTAACCCCTGGCAGCGCGGGCTCAAAATTTCGCTAAGTCCTTCGCCCCCCACTCCCCCAACTGCTCCATCGCCATCGTAGCCCTGCAGCCTTCGACCACACCGCCCGCCCGAGGCCGCCGTCGACCTCACAGCCGCCACCCGAGGCCGTCGTCGACCTCACCATCGCCTCCCTCGAGTTCACCGCCGCCGCCCTCGACCTCACTGCCGCCGCCCGAGCCCGCCCAGGACCTCCGCTTCCTGAGCCAGAGCCTGCCCTCGCCGCCGACCGTAAGACTCTGCCTCTTCTCTCCCCTACCCTCCTCTCTCTCTCTCTGCTAGGGCAATTCATATATATGTTGATGTTGTGTTGATGTTCATATGAACCCTAGGTGTTCTTATGAACCCTAGATTTGTTTAGGGCAGTAGGCATTTTTTAGCATTTAGGAAAAATGATTAGCAATTTTTCTAGGAAATTAGCTAGGGCAATTTTTTATGAAAATGCCTAAATAGTAATTCCATTTAGCTTTAAATTAATAGAGGGTATGTAAATAATAGTAGCATTTAGATTTAAATTAACAGAGGCTATAAACAAAAAAACACTTAGCTATAAAAAAATATTTGGACTATGGACCTGAATTGGTTCCAAATTTCATTCAAATGAAATTTGAATTATTTGGACGATGGACCTGAATATTTTTGAACAAATTGGGTGTAGGTACTAAGGTCTTGCTGTGGAAATTTCGGTGAGGTCAGAAGGGTTAGAGAAAATGGAGTTCCTAGACTTTTAGCTTTAGACAAAAAACAAAAGTATTTAGCTATAAATAAAAAACAGTAGCTATGGCATTTAGCTATAAACAAAAAACAGAATTGTTTTCTTTTCAAAAACTTGGTTAAACTAATTGTTGCTATGTAAACAAAAAACAAGATTGCTGTTATATGATATATGTCATTGATGTTCATTTGCATATTCCATTATTATTGATTATATCTTTCATTAAAGTGGCCATGTTATATGCAAATTCCTCAATAGTGTTTGCTCATGTTATATCTTTTCATTGAAGTGGTTCGATTGTGCCCAAGTGGCTTTGTTGTTTCCAGGGAATGAAGCTGAGTGGCCTATGTTTTGCCGTAATGTTGATTCATTTTCATTTCGGCAAATTTCAGGTTCTGGATTTGTCCACTTTTTAGCAAAAGTCATGCCGAAATTTTCCATGAATTTGGCATGACTTGTGCTACAAACTAGGACATATCGAGTGCCCGGGATTTGCCACACCGGGAAGGAGTCAACGTTCCTGCAAAACATAGGCATTTTTTATGTCATTATTCATTTTATTAGGTCTAGAATTAATTGAATAGATTTAATCGTAGGAAACATGGCTAGCAACGATGAAGGACAGGGTTCTGGTGATTGCGACGACATCTACCTGGCGGCAGACGAATTTTTGAGCCTTGCCGACGGTCAACCGATATTGTTGCTGGGCCCACCGGTCGCATCGGGGACTGAGACCGACACGCAGACCGGTAATGAGACTAAGACCGACGCTGAGACTGAGACAGGCGCTGAGACTCAGACCAGCATCGAGACCGGCGCTGAGACTGAGACCGGCGCTGCCTCGGGGAGCGGAGCCGATATAGAACCGAAAGCAAAGAGGCGACGGCTTCCTAACAAGCTCAGGACTACTAGACTCGTGGTCACGGACGTGGACGACAGCAATTTTGAGCCAAACGCGACCGAGGAAGCGCGCGCGTGCTACGGCAATCAAATTGGCTGGATCATACGGACAACCGCCACCATCAACAATGAGAAACTAAACAAGATAGATAATATGAGGCCCTCCCTCCTAAAGAAGCTGCACCAGATATTCTTGTTCCTGGGACGGAATGAAAAGGATTATGAATATCCAGATAAGGACCCGGCAGTGAAGAAGATAAACAAACACGCCATGAGCAAGTTTAGCGACGCATTGGCAGCCTGGAAAGCAAGGGTGAAATGTCAGATCGTCAACGAAAAGGAACCCTACTCTGAGATTGTAAAGGATAAGCCGACAATCACGGCATAGCACATTGAAATATTCAAGGAGCCTTGCGAGGCCGAAGTTGCCAAAAAAACTCAGGGTACATGAAGGGGCTTCAATAGAAGAACATTGGGTGCCACCACCTCGGAAGCCGTGGTTACGGCGGGAAGAGGTCCATATGGGCCAAGGAGGACACGGAAGCCGCGAGTCTGGGCATCCCAGACCCCTTGGCGGAGTTCACCGTCCCGCAGGAGCGTGATGTCCTTAGGGCCCGGTACCGTTGGGACCCAGTGAAGAAGGTTTTCGAGAAGAACACGGTCATGAGGGAGTTCATTAGACTGCCGGTAATTTTAGTTTCTGATCAATTTGACTGCACGTTAGTCATAGTTGTAAATGATCCTTGTGCCTTTTGCACAGAGAGCAGCACAGGATTGCGGCCGAAAGCAACTCATCATCTGAGGCGTTGGCGAGGCCCAAGTGGGACACTCCATTCAGCCGGTCATTGAACATAATGAAAGGACTCCCGGTGGACACTCGATTATCGTATGGACGCGTGCACGGTGTCAGAGACGGCGCCACGTGGAAGAAGTACTACTGTGAGACCACAGAGGAGAGAAAGGAAATACGGAGGTTAATTGAAGAAAACATCGACAAGAAGGTTGAGATTGCGGTTGAAAAGAAATCATCTGAGACAGTCGCAACAGCGGTAGCTGCCGCAAAACAGGTGCTTGTAGATATATCTACTACCTTGGTTCTGGCCATTTTCAATTGGAGCAGGCAAAATCCAGAAAAATGCAGCGGACTTTCCCCTTGCTGACTTCCCCAGGAGCAGCTCGACTAGCTTTGCACCAGCACCTGCAGCTGCACCTGCTCCGACACTGGCTCCTGCACCTGCTCCCGCACCGGCTTCCGCACCTGCTCCGGCACTGGACGTGGTCGGCGGTGCTACGTCTTTGGCTGAGCTCGACGCCCTCACGGTATATGTCACACCGGCCCCCTTCAATAAATGTATAATCTCCCGTTTTCGTTGCCTTTCGGATGTCTCACGTCGCAGAATTTTCTTTGCAGGCTGACGAAACCTCGTGCACCATATTGTACACCATCAGCGTCCAGAAGGTCGACGTGGGGAAGGCGACGATAATGGAGCCGAAGGAACCATTGTTCCACAGCCGGCCGATCCCCCCGGAAGTCTTCAAGGTTTCCGTGGCCACTGTCAAACCGGGCCACGAGAATTTAGCTCCTCCGGTGCTAGTGGGGGATGACGACGAGACCCCGCGGTGGCTTGGTGATTGTTGCAATGGGTGGGTCCTGTTGTGGCCAAAGAGTCTGCTTCGTCTGGAGGCGGCCGGGAGCACACCCACAAGCACGCAGTTAGGCATGAACATCAACACCTCGCCTACTCCATTAGTCGTCGCTGTTGACGTTGCCATAGATGAGGATGAGGATGAGGATGACACTCAAGAGTATGTCAATACTGGTGCCTACTTAGGGTTTGAACCTTCCGGTAGTAAATAAGTCGAGGAAGAGACAGAGGAAAGGCAAAAAAATTGCTTCTATGATCCAGCCGCCTCAGCAGCCTCGGGTTCAAGACCGTATAGATATCCCCGGTGTGGCAAAATGGCATATCCCCGGTCAATCAATCCTACCTGAAGCAGCGTTAGGGGCCAGATTCGGAGATTTAAGGAGACTTCATCACGATGTGCTACGGATAGAGAAAGGCCTCATCGCCTCAAAAAATCCAGGATACCCACTCTTCGTGGTTAACGTGTCGCGGGGATTGTCGTACGTCGACACATTCCCCACGGAGAAGTTCTTCCTTCGATTCGATTACATCTTCGACATGTTTCACTTGAAGAAGCTGGATTTTGCGTTTGTCCGCCTTTATGATTTGCACATGAACTACCTCATCGGGGTTGAGCAGATACCTCATATATGTGTCTCTGACCCGTACTTCATGCACGAGGCCTTCTTGGGAGTCTGCACAAAGCACTGTGAATACGCGATGGAATACATCATCAATTTCATGCTCGCCAATAAGGACAAGGAGGCGATTCTCATGCCTTATCATCCCATGTAAGTCATCCGCGCGGATATCCTTCCTTTTATTTCAATTATTCATTTCCACGATGGAAGCTAATTAATTTGAGCTGTACTTATTTTGCGCAGTGGCGGGCGCGCCGTCCTCATCATCCCCTACCCCTGATACTCCCACGCTCTTTACTTGGACTCGTCGAAGAGCATTAACAAAAAGGATTACACCAACATCAAGTCTGTTCTCGACAGTGCTATGTTTTACTACGGCGCACGGGGTGGAGAGGTCAAGGACAAGAAAAAAAGGACGGCAGGCCCGCCTTCGGCCATAAGACTGACTTCTGTTGCATCCAGCAACTAAGTGATTCTCTTAATGATGGATTCTGTGTCCTACACCAGATGCTGGAGTATAGACGGGGTCACCAGAACCTTCGCATGTCACCTACATCCGGCGATGCCCATATTCTGCAATGGGCAAAGAACTAACGAGATATCGAGGATCATCGACTTCGAGCTGAGTTCTATCATATCCAGCGCGAACTTGCCCAAATCATCATGAAGCAGGTCGTCGGAAAAACAGGGATGTTCTATGAAGCAGGACAAATGTCGCGAGAAAATGTCCGAACATGTGTAGCTGCTCAGCGTCTCGACCTGAAGCCTTTCACTAAGCTCGGGGACTATCTTCCTGACTTGGATGGATGGCACGACATGGAGTGATTGTCGATATATGACAATGTGCCCGTTTAGTCCATACTATCTGTATGACGAAACTTTGAATTATGGACGACGAAACTTTATTTGTGATGTAATTAAACCGTCCTCCTCAACTAGCGAAGATCACTCTAGTTAGGGCATTTTGGGTACGATGAACTTTTTTATTTATGCTTATGATGTGTTGCTTCTAGTTTTGTCAAGTATGTCTCTTTCTGTTGCTCAACTATATATGTTGCATATTGTCGACTCATGTGACGGTGCAGGTGTATAGATCATCGATGGCGAAGAAGTGCTACGCCAGGAGTATACGACGAGTGGCCGGAATGTCAGGCCCAGGTGTACCGGTTTCCGGTTTCCGAGCGACAGCAAGTAGTTAGTTTAGGTTCACGCAAAGTCATAGCTCTTCTCGCGTATATCATTATTTAGATGGATGACGATGTAGTTGCAAGTAATCGAGATTTGTATCGCTATTTTCGAGATGATGATGAGAGACCACTGTGTTGGATGATGATGACATGATTTGATGAGACTATTTGTATGTATATGCTATGATTACATTTGTATGTGTATCATATGCTAAAGATTATTGTATAAAGCCTATTCAAATACAAAACAAATATGCAGAAAAAATAAAAAACTACGAAAATTAGCAATAGCGAGTGAAGAAAAGTTAGCAGCAGCGCCACAGTAGCAGTAGCGCGTCCAGGCAAAGCGCGCTAGAGCTATTAGCAGTAGCGAGCTTCCACCAAGCGTGCTGCTGCTACACTTGTATAGCAGTAGCGCAGGTGCGCACGCGCTACTACTACGGGTTAGCTGTAGCGCCTTATTAGTAGCGCCGGTCCCCACGCTACTGATATACCTAGAACCTGCGTTGCTGCTAGCCTTTTCCCTAGTAGTGCGGCTGCGCCCGTGGGCGTTGCCGGACCCTTCTGAGGGGCATCGTGATACCCCTTCCCCACTGCCATCCATGTATCGGGGGAAACCCTAGGACTTGTCCGAGCGGCACCTGCGTCGTCGTTGCATTCCTTCATGAAGGTGTTGGTATGCGAGGCTTTGGAGTGCTTGGCGGGTGGTGGTACTTCTCCGGAGGGTGCAGCGGGTGTCGGCCATCTTCGCTTAGTTGAGCTGCCGGCGCCGACATTTATTTCTTTTTTCCTTTCTCTTCTTTTTCTTTTGGACTCGTTTGTGCTGCGACCCTAGTAAGCTCGTTGTATCGGTTGGTCGTTGCTTTATAATCTAAGTCGGGGAGACCATTCTTCGGATTATCAGGCAGATGAAGATTGCACCAGTAGTTTAGTTACCACAAACATCCAAACCACACATATACACTTGCAAGCTTGTCATTGGATGAGATGATTGATGCCTTAATTTGATTCTATTGTCTAACTATACGGATCAAAACTGAAATGTAGCTAGCTAGTACAGATCGAAAATATGCAAGTAGATCGTGCTAATTAACCCGACAAGAACATCATCATCGTCCTCCTCATCACCAGGTAATTAAGTATAGTAAATGAATAGTAATAATGCATCTGCCGTCAGTGGTGACATCAATTTGCAATGTGGAGCACAAAACAACAAGGCGTGCAGCTGCTAGCGCTAGCTCTAAGAGCTGTACTTTCTTTGTATGTATTTGTGTACCCATCTGCATTCATTATTCAGAAAATAAATTAAAATCGCAACTACCCAATTGCAAGAGCGGAGCTCTACTAACTGAGCTATATCCCCCCCCCCCCCCCCCCCCCCCCCCCCCCGAGCCAAGTGGAGTATGCATGAAAGAGTCGGATGCTTCTTCTATTCTTTTCCCTGACGCAGCTGGACCATCCTGGACTTGAAGCAGAGACCTTGCCCATGAAGTAAATCATCGCTCCTACGATCCAACCAATTGGGAGAGAATCAATAGACTCCTTTTCGGGAGCGATTCATCCTTCCCCAACGCAGTATACAACTCCCTAATTTTCCTTTGGATTCCAGTGTTGTTTAGTCATGTATGTATGGGCAGAAGCAAAGCACGGTAGCACAATGCAACTTTGCATCTTTGAGAGAAGGAGCTAGATCGATTAATCTGTCGTCTAGCTAGCTTTGTGCTGATGTAATCTTGATTAACTAGCACCTAACTAATCAAATTGCTGCATGCATGTCCTGACAGGAACAGGAAGGAAGAATTAAGCATGGAAGATTAAAAATGTGTGATCGTTCGAGCTAGAGCTAGAGTGGTGTGTCGTCTTCGTCGACGGAGTTGCGTAAATTATGATTAGCAGGTGCCAGTTGGCGCTGCGTGGCGCCAAAGTAATTGGAACGGTGGCGACATTTCATATTTATAATCTTCTGAATGTGAGATGTACTTATCTGACCAAAAAATTCGGAGCCAACCAATAGCACACATGAAAGACAAATTTGATCAGGGCTTCTTATTTTTGTAATCATGACAGTTAGGTGTATTAGTTATCCGTTAAGCAATTGATGCATCAATGATGCCATTTTAGATTGTGCACTCACCTTTTAAGTTAATGAGCTCTTGTTCTTTTTCATGAAAGGACCCAAACCCAGACATTAATGAAACCATAGAGTTACAGAGCAAAGCATTTTTTTTCAAAAGGGAGAAATCCAGACTCTGGAGTACTCCCTTCGTAAAAAATTATAAGAGCGTTTAGTGTGGTGATCTAAACACACCATAGCTTGGGAATGAAAGAACCGCACAGTTGAAATGGTTATTGATAAACCGTTGAAATACATTTTGCTGAGGATGAATCTAGGATAGTGGCATCATGCCATGATAAACGTCAATGTTTTGCCAACTGTGGCGAAGTATACAACACAAAAGCTATGGGCACCCCTTGTGTGCTTGATTGTTCTCCATCTGTCACTTGCATGTATGCATGCCTGCTTGATTGCTCCCAACCCTAGCCGCCCCTCATCCTCCTCCCTCCCAACCCTAGCCGCCCCTCCTCCTCCCTCCCTCCCAGCCGCCCCTTCTCCTCCTCCCTCCCAACCGTAGCTGCCCCTCCTCCTCCTCCCTCCTCCTCCCTAGCCGCCCCTCCTCCGCTTCCCTTCCTCGCCACTGCCTGAGGCAGCCGCCGGGCAAGCCCGGGGCGCCAAGGATGGTGGCGGCGGGACCTCGGTTGCCCGGCCTCTGCATGGGGAACTCCGGATCTGGAGCGGCGGCTCCATTGGCAAGGCACGGCTAGCTAGCAGCCGTGCGGGCGGTGGATCTGGCGTCCCTGTCGCGTGGGCGGCGGGATCCGGTGGTCGTTGGCGGCCGGCGGTGGTTTCTGCGGTGACCGGTGCGCGCGATCTAGGGCCTCCCCTCCACCCCTGTTCAGCGTGTGGCCTGCCTCCTCTGGCCGCGCTTCCTTGGGTCGCCGGTTGTGTACAGGAGGCGCTGTTGGTGGCGGGGATCTAGTTCGGGCGAAATTCCTGGTCGGCCATGGCCGGCCGCGTCAACGGCGACGCCTGAGGGCGCCGTTCCCCTCCTTGGAGGCGTCGGTATGGACTGATCCCCTCACTTCCCCTTCCCCTAGGTCTCCCGGGCGAAAGCCCTAACTTTGTTGGGCGGCGACGACGCTCACGGCGTCATTCCCTTCTTGAAGGCGCCGCTTTGGGAACCTTGGGCTAGGTGGCGCTTGTGGTTGATGGGCGACGGCGGTGGTGCGGCCCTATCCTAGTATGGATATGCGTCCGTTGGTTGGAGATGGACTCGCGTAGGTGGAGGTCATCGTTTGGCGTCATGGTGGCGTCGATGGCGGAGGCACCTGCCAAGATTGGCACCTCAATCTGCTCTGAAGATGGACCAGTTGGAAGATGGCGGCGATGACACATGTGAGTGCGTCGGACCGGTTTGTGCCCCGGACCCGGTATGTGGCTCGGCCGGGGCCTCCGGCTTTAAATTTTAGGCTTAGGTTTGAGGTCTGGGTATTTGATCCAGCTTGCACCCCTTCATCATATGGATTGGAGTAGCGACAGATGTTGCCAAGATGGTGGATTCAGGCATATTGTTGTACTACTTTGTAAGGTCCTCAAGAATAATCAATCAAATAGCCGCATGCATCTTCCAAATGCAGAGGCCGGGGGTCATCCTTCTTTTAAAAAAATACCCTCAAGAATCGAAAGACTTGAGAGAAAATACATAGGAGCTGGGCTCTAATCCACATGACGCGCGGTCATGTCGTTGGTCAATCAGAAGTCAAATGTGCCAATTAACCTCCATATGCATGCATGTGTGATCCACTAAACTTATATGCTAGCTTGCTCATTGTCCGGTTGATTAGATACATCTCCTGTATTTAGTCCACAAGTGTGCATTATTCGACATGCATGCATGGCTAATGTGGTACGTGTGGATGGAACATATAAAGCCAAGATCATAAGCATGCACGAGTATGACTTGGATGTAATCAACTTTCATGCTGGTCGATCCACGTACGTGGAAGGCACTCATCATGTTTGATTGTTTGGCACTAGAAACTAACTAGCGTGGGTGTTAGAATTAACCCGAGGCGCTTCGTCGATCTACCGAGGACCAAGCAATCACACAAGCACGACACCGAGATTTGTTAACGAGGTTCACTGATATGGCTACATCTTCGGGGCCTGACTACGGGCGCTCCTCACCATGACACCGTCACAATACCGCACCCCGGCCGCCCGGGCGCCGGCACACGCCACCGGCTCCCTCGCGTGCCTGTGCTATTATGTTGGCATAGGTTACATCGTGTGTCTACCGCCGATATATATGAGAGGCTTAGGATACAGGTGTCCTATTAGGACATAACTCCTACCCTATCTACACACAGTCCAAAACCAAGTCCAACTGTAACCTACCTTGTACAATAATATTCGACACAATTCTGACAAACTCCACCTTGGCGAATATTCTCCACCACCTTGGATTCATCCATGCGTCGAACCTCCATGTACATTGAACTTGAGATACGCTGATAAGACTCGACTAGACGACGAGTCACTGGTTGGTCCGATCTTCCACGATACTGGCCGCAGCACAAGAAATTCCGGTCGAGCAAATCAAAAACTAGCTCAACTCCACGCGCAGCAGCAACAAAATCCACACGGATCAGCAACAAAGACAATATTGGGTGTCCCCTGACATGGGACGTTTTTTGTTTATTGAAACTCACAACCGAAACAAATCTCACGATAACCCTAAAAAACTGACCTCGTACACGGCCGGAACGTGCCCGTTATATAAGCAGGCCAAACCGACGTACAAGCTAGCTTTACTCACACAGACTCTATCTCCTATTTAAACTAAGCCAGGTTTTAACTAATTAAATAACCGGCATCGTTGATCACGTTGGATCCTAACTAGACTCAGATTGCTCACGTAACTAATAGCTGACTAAAAAAACATAAGAAAATAAAGGCCATGCATGTAACCTTTGGATTCTACAACTACGTACTAAAGAAACTTGCATATTTCTTCTTTCTTCAGAATGGATCAGAGCCTTTTTGGTGGAGTCCTAAAATTTGGTTTCACTTCTGGCTGGGGTGGAGGAACCTGGAGCAACATAGAACCAATTAAAAGGTGTTGCATCGAAGTACATTGGTCCAAGTTCTCCTTCCATATAGCAGACTGAGCTTCAGTAATTGAGTTAGCACTATTTGGCTACATCATCCCCTCCCTCTTGGAGCGAAGCCGTCCTCGGTTTCATGGTAGCTTTGGGGACCTTACAGACATCGTTCTTGATAGCACTAGCGAACATCGGCTGTAACACATGTCGCCTTCCAGAGTCCCAAAAAGAATAAGTGTTAGACCTTTCTTCATGCATAGCACGATGATCATATTGTCATGGCCTCCTCAATAATAACTGGCATGCATCCATTGATAGAACATCACAGATTATTGTATCGGTATAATCGCCAACCGAAAAATTGATACGCACCTTGTGAGTAACTTTCAGTTTGCCCGACTGATATAACCATTCGACACAATGCGGTTGTGGGTGCTTCCAAGTAGACAAAGCTAAAACATCCATCAAGTCCTTGCTTACCGCATTAGTGTAGCTTCCTCCATCTATGATCAACTTACAATTGGTTTTGTTGATTTTGCATTGAGTTTGAAAAATATTCCAACGCTGTCCCTTATCCTCAATGTGATCTCCCTGCACTCGCTGCACCATCAATGATGGATATGATTCGGCAGCTTCAAAACTCGCAACCACATTTTTAGCATCCTCGGATTTTTCACTAGAATTGTCAGAAACTGTCTCTTAATCACTAGCGGATGCATATCCATCTTTTGTGAGCAACACTCTTTTCTCATTAAGACATTCACGCTTCATATGTCCCCTTCCACCACACTTGAAACACTCTATGTCACTAGTGCGTCCGATCGACTGCACATTAGAATCAACCCTCGACGGTCCTGATTTTGAAGCATCCTTTTGCACGGAACCATGAGAACGATTTGATGTTGTCGTCCTGGAGCTAGGAACGACATCCTCACTCTTATGCTGCGAGCGATGCCATGTGTTCAAAGTGGTACCGGAAACTGTGTTGACTTGGCGTCGCTTAATCTGTTGTTCCGCACGCACAGCTTGGTGCACAAGATCTTGTATGTTGTAGTAGACCACCATCTCAACACGATCTTGCACCTCGATATTCAGCCCGTTAAAGAAACGTGCCATGGTCGCCTCTGGATCCTCCGTTGTCCCTGTACGTATCATAAGCAATTCCATCTCCTTGTAATATTCATCAACACTCATATTACCTTGAGAGAGCCGCTGCAACTTGTTGTACATATCTCTTTTATAGTGTTCAGGAACAAAACGTCGCCTCATGAACTCTTTCGTCCCTCGCCAAGTCGTCGGGCGATGTCTTGAACGACAAATTTGATTCCACCATATTAGCGCGTAAGCGGTAAACTCAATGCCAGCAAGTTGAACTTTCTTCTCCTCGCTATAATGATGAGCATCAAAAATTTGATCCACACGCATCTCCCACTCTAAATAGCCTTCTGGTTCACACTTGCCGGAGAACGAAGGGATTGAAATTTTTATGTGCCCAATTTCATCATCCACAGGCACACGCACAGCTTGACCAACTCGGTCATGCACTCCGCCACGAACGGAAGTTTCAGGACGAGGCTCATAGTGTCGTGGTCGTGGCGCGTACCCCACCTGGTCAACGCCGTCATCAACACCATCATCTCCAGCATGAGGTTGTGCTGCCAAATGGCGATCATGCACGCCGGCATGTCCGTCGCGAGCAGGTGGGGCATAATGCAGTGGAGCCGCCGGAGCAGTCTGTGGTGGGGCAAAATTCGTCGCCGGCATATTGATGGTGTCCGCCAAACCATCAAACCGAGTGATCAGGACATCTATCCTTTTACCGAGCGCATCATGACATTGCTTGATGTAGTTGCATGTGTGGTCAAAACCATCTCGAATATTTTGCGGAATATCATCCGCATACACTGGACGTACTATTTCCTCAGAATCAGCAGCAACCTCATCACCCTTGTTGACCGAGGTTGACATCTTGATCAACACAGTACCGTGAATAACCTTAGCTCTGAATACCACTTGATAAAACTCGACTAGACGACGAGTCGCTGGTTGGTCCGATCTTCCACGATACTGGCCGCAGCACAAGAAATTCCGGTCGAGCAAAGATGCAAGACCGTAAGATCAAAAACTAGCGTTGAGTAGACTAGATCAACTCCACGCGCAGCAGCAACAAAATCCACACGGATCAGCAACAAAGACAATATTGGGTGTCCCCCGACATGGGACGTTTTCTGTTTATTGAAACTCACAACCGAAACAAATCTCATGATAACCCCAAAAAACTGACCTCGTACACGGCCGGAACATGCCCGTTATATAAGCAGGCCAAACCGATGTACAAGATAGCTTTACTCACACGGACTCTATCTCCTATTTAAACTAAGCCGGGTTTTAACTAATTAAATAACCGGCACCGTTGATCACGTTGGATCCTAGCTAGACTTAGATTGCTCACGTAACTAATAGCTGACTAAAAAAACATAAGAAAATAAAGGCCATGCATGTAACCTTTGGACTCTACAACTACGTACTAAAGAAACTTGCATATTTCTTCTTTCTTCAGAATGGATCAGAGCCTTTTTGGTGGAGTCCTAAAATTTGGTTTCACTTCTGGCTGGGGTGGAGGAACCTGGAGCAACATAGAACCAATTAAAAGGTGTTGCATCGAAGTACATTGGTCCAAGTTCTCCTTCTTCCGTATAGCAGACTAAGCTTCAGTAATTGAGTTAGTACTATTGTCTACATCATACGCCATGAGTACCGCTGCTACTCCCAGACTCCATGTGACTCCACCTGCAACTGTACTCCCTTCTTGTCTTCATCACAGTCAACACTCGAGCAAAAATTAAGTTCCTCGTTACTCTACTTTGTGCTCCCAACTTCCGGAGTATCCGCTCAACGCCATCACACACTGATCATTAATTTGCGTGAAAGTGAACAACTCACATATTGGGTGTCACATATGAGAGTTATCTAAACTCAACATCACCGCTCTTTCATGACCGTCTGTCTGAAACTTAAAGGAATTTCACCGTCACCCTGTGTCACTTTGAGTCAAATTTACAGTTGTCTCACCCTTTTCCCCGGATAGTCTCTGGCATGTCCCACAGCTATAGCACTCAACCTCTTTCTGTACTTGTCACCCGCACTTTGCATGTGCACCAAACACCACAGAATATACGGCCATGTACTCTCTCCGATTTTGACAATTTCAGACTTTTCGTCACTTTCACAGATTCTCCATGGTCAACTCATGTCCATCTTCCGGCACCGATAGACCCAGTCACCAACTTGAATCCGGTACTCGTCAACACTGCTTCAGCACCCTTGCACAATTTGTCTTACCACATGTCTGACCACCAGTGTCTTGGCCTATCGCTGTGTCCCGTGCTTACCGCACGCCTCGCCGCTATTACCGCGTCGAGCCTCTGCTGTCCTGGTCGAGTCTCCCGGGTAGCTAGCCCCCACTATCTCAACTCCCACTGCAGAGAACCATCGATCATCACCGACCGATGCCGAGTATCACGCCTCCATCAGACCACTGGTACCCAGTCTGAAACCACGTGTCTCTCGCTATCCCGCTGAAATAGGCTTCGACACTCCGTTAACTTACGTTGTAGCCCCTCCATCAGCACAGAGTGCAGTCATCCGTCAGACTCCAGCTCCACCTTCAACATGACTCCATGGTGGTTGTACGTGCCACCCTCCCGCGCCCTGTCGACTCCAAACTCTCATGTGCACCGTCTTGAGTCAACCCTACGCAATAGTCTGTCGAAGCCGCACAAGCCCTCAAGCCTGCACCACGTGTTTCCACGCCCCAGAAGTCGGCCACCATCAGCATCACGCTCCTATGTCGTCGTCGCTGAAATCACCGCCGTCTTCTGCATTGACCGACATCCATGTCGGTCCGTCAGACAGTCCAGTCCGACCCAGGCGAAATTATCCGACTGCAACCATGCTCCACCCTGCATCGTGTCCGCCCGCACATCTCCGTGCATTGCTTGACGCCCTGTGTATGCATGTTCCTGCCACGGTGCGCTCCAGACTCCCCTGTGCCTTATACGCACGTCGCCATCCCCGCCACGCGGACCATAGACTTTCACGCTACCACCCCTATACACAAACCATGTACAAAGAAATAAACCAAACTCCACCGTATAAGCCTTTCCATGTCCACTTAGCCTTTGGAGATCAACCTTCAAACTTCACCACGTGCTCACATAGGCTGTAGGTCCATTGGTCTTTCCTATCTCCCGATGGTCAGCAACAATCTGTTACGTAGCTCTTTTTTTCCTTAACAAATCCAACGTGCATGCACAGGACCGCACGGCTCTTTGCCTCTGCCCAGCTTTCTAGGCAACCAACGCACCGAGCCTGGGCCGTAGCTAGCGAGCCGCTCAGCCACGTGCCCGGCGCCTAGCGTTCCCGTGCCACTTTCGCCGAGGATTCCTGCTGTTACACGTTGCCACGCCGGCTGTTTCCGATTACTTCAATTCCGTCGAGAAACACCGCTCTCGATTGCATCCGATTGATGTTGTCGACCACACCGCAATCCTCCAACGAATCGGCAGCGACTCGTCTTGACTGTCATGCTGTCTACTTAACCAATCTGCTTTCGAATACCGAGCGATCAATTCCGCTGCTTTCGTTGTTCACACAGCTCGCAGCACGATCACTTTCGACCTTCCTCGAGATCAACTTCCACGGCCTTTTTGAACCTTTCTCATGATACCACTTGTTAGAATAAATCCGAGGTATACCGTTGATCATTCGAAAACCAAGCAATCACATCAGCACGACACCGAGATTTGTTAACGACGTTCACCAATATGGCTACATCCCCGGGACATGACTACGGGCGCTCCTTCCCGTGACACCGTCATAATACCGCACCCCGGCCGTCCGGGCGCCGGCACACGCCGCCGGCTCCCCCACGTGCCCGTGCTATTATGTTGGCATAGATTACATCGTGTGTCTATCCCTGATATATATGAGAGGCCTAGGATACAGGTGTCCTATTAGGACACAACTCCTACCCTGTCTACACACAGTCCAAACCAAGTTCAACTATAACCTACCTTGTACAATAATATTCGACACAATTCTAACAGTGGGATGTCATGTCAAGTGAGCACCTCAAATATAACTTTCTCCCTAGGACGCCATCGTTTGTCTCCTAATCTCGCACGGGTAAAAAAGTTTACTTTTCCATGACAATATATCTGGTAGCATCTAGCATAGTTGATGCATGGAAATCGGGCATGGTGACCTACCTATGTGCAATGGACATTGTGCCTAGTGACAGAGGGATACATTAAGAAAACGTATAAGAAGATGATGATTTGACGTGTGTGCGTGCCTGGCAATTAACCACCACCATGTGAAATGACCATACCTAGTTCGATCACTTCAACATAACCACCACCACCACCGTTGCTAGTGCAGTAGCCCCTGCGTGTACCTACACGTACGTCGATCCATTGGCATTTAGCCGGAGAAAGCAGCGACCTACTCCTATGTGTACGTAGACACACAAACAAACACTCTACATGCAGTACAAGGCTGCGAGTAGTATAGTACCTATTTTTGTCTTGAGGCAGCTCGCTGTCGAGCAGACACACGCTAGCCAGCTAGCTCTCCTACACAACAGGTACGTACGTACGTACTACGTACTGCACCATGGCCTGCATGCATGGCCTCGTTTGCATCGATCACGGCGGTGCATGGTACAGCCTGCCGTCCGTCGATCAGCGGGGCTGGTCTCGTTTGTCCATGGTATACGTACTAGCTAGCTTTACATCATATCCAAGCTAGGAGAATTAATTAGTCCTTGAGACCATTATTTAATTAGCTAGCTTTACATGTTTGGTATTGCTAAATCTCAGTCGACTGAGACTATTTTACATGAAGATTCACTCAAGATTTTCCTTTTTAGTTTTTTTTCTACATATTATGCCTCAAGTCTCAATCGACTGAGAACTAGACACACCCTTACATGATCAGCGGGGCCGCAAGTACATGAACTACTTAATTAGTCCAGGGATGGACGATAATCCGACGACGATCGGCCCATTATGGGACACCGACGGAGAAAGGAGCGTGCGTGCGGTGTGGGTCACGTTGTATAATTGATAGCAGCTAGCGAACAATTGATGAACAGTAGCTGCCCATACATGCGATGGGTATATGTTGCTGTTTATAGATGGTGATCTATGTACCATCGAGCTGCACGATATTATGGATGTCATTTTCGATTAGCTGGAAATTAATCAAGTCCTTGTCCACTGTATGAGACTGATGCCGTATACACACATAGCACGGTGACAAGAGTATCATCTGGGGTCGGGACAAGGTAGCTACATTGCCACCACAATCCGGGCCGGGACGGATCGTGTGCGTGCGTGGAAGCCACTGGAATCATGAGCGACAGGAGTGCCGGCTGCCTCTCCTCCCCACCATGAGCGAGAGCGCATCATTTTCCATTTTCTGTTTTTGTGGATGCAGCGGATCATATCGTCATTTTCTTTTCCACAAAAAAGCTGGCAATCAGGTTCATCTCTAGAGAGAGCCCCCGACCGGCTGGGGCAGCTGATGCGCACCGTGCTTCGTCTCTAGCGAGAGCTATTTGTTCGCTTACTTGCTAGCTTGTCATCCATTGCTCCCATGGCGACCTGTCTGCTTAATTGCCTAGTACGTCTCGACAATCCACACTCGATCGAATCTTCTACCACATCTTTATCTCTCTATCTAGCTCCATCGGGGTGTCGCCGTTGCTCACGTGGCCACCTTCAATGCTTGCCTGCCTCAAGCGCCCTGTCATCTTCCTCCACCGCTATCGCCATGCTACACGCCAATTGGCCATTTTTTGGCTTTTCCTTGCTCATATTCAGGACGTACGAACTCCATTGGAACAATAATAGGCTAGACGGAAATAAGGTACGACATGCCACATAAAAATAATAACTTGTTGAATAGCCTATTTTTCTTTTCTAAAAGAATCCTATATGCTGAAAAAGACAACAAAAAATGGACATATTAACCCGGCAAGTCCTCTTTGTATGCCGATATGCTGAGGGTCTTGCCCTCTTTTAGAAGAAAAAAATTGGGAACTAGCTCCAACTTCGGAGCACCTCCCATGCGTCGCTCTCAATCATTGTAGTAAAAAATAAACATGCACATCGTTGCATGTGACTACATGATGCATTATTGTGAAACACAACATGTTGACGCACAACCGTCCTCATATTCTGAGGGCTATGGTGTGATGATGCTCTCATGTCACATTCGGGTGAGATCTGTAGAATATGTGAATTGCATAATATATTGCTCTCGTGCATAAGCACGTATATATGATGTATAAAGGTGGGCCATATACCTCAACTATACAAAGAACTAGGAGGCGGGCCCAATACACAATATGCACATAACACATATACTCAACACCCCCCGCAGTCGAAGCGGCACCGCGGCTGACGCAAAGACTGGACCGGAACTCCTCAAATGACGCCGTAGGGAAGCTCTTGGTCATGATATCTGCAAATTGTTGGGAAGTAGGGACGTGTAAAACACGAATATGGCCAAGGGCCACCTGTTCCCGAACAAAATGAATATCCAACTCAATATGATTGGTCCGTCGATGATGCACCGGGTTAGCGGAGAGGTAGACCGCCGAGACGTTGTCGCAGTAGACCACCGTGGCACGGTCAACAGGGAAAGAGAGCTCCTGAAGTAGCTGGCGAAGCCACGAACACTCGGCGACGGCGTTGGCCACCGCACGATACTCAGCCTCAGCACTGGAACAGGAGACCGTAGGCTGCCGCTTGGACGACCACGAGGTGAGTGAGGGTCCAAGGTAGACACAATAGCCCGAAGTGGAGCGACGAGTGTCAGGGCAGCCCGCCCAGTCTACATCGAAGTAGGCGGTGAGGTCGGTGTCGGCGGAGGCGTAAAGCGTGACGCCAAGATCCATAGTGCCACAGATATAGCGGAGAATCCGCTTGATGGCAGCCCAATGAACATCGCGAGGAGCATGCATATGAAGACACACCTGCTGCACGGCATACTGGTGAAGGAAATATGCCCTAGAGGCAATAATAAAGTTAGTATTTATTTCCTTATATCATGATAAATGTTTATTATTCATGCTAGAATTGTATTAACTAGAAACATAATACATGTGTAAATACATAGACAAACAGAGTGTCACTAGTATGCCTCTACTTGACTAGCTCGTTGATCAAAGATGGTTATGTTTCCTAACCATAGACATGAGTTGTCATTTGATTAACGGGATCACATCATTAGAAGAATGATGTGATTGACTTGATCCATTCCGTTAGCTTAACACTTGATCGTTTAGTTTGTTGCTATTGCTTTCTTCATGACTTATACATGTTCCTATGACTATGAGATTATGCAACTCCCGTTTACCGGAGGAACACTTTGTGTCCTACCAAACGTCACAACGTAACTGGGTGATTATAAAGGTGCTCTACAGGTGTCTCTGAAGGTACTTGTTGGGTTGGAGTATTTCGAGATTAGGATCTGTCACTCCATGTTGATGGACTTTTGGAATCACTTGATTATGAATCAGTTGATGCTTGCGAACCATGCCTCATGGGCAAGATGACTAAGACTCCGTTCTCCGGAACAATGCAGCAAGCAACAGATTTGTTGGAAATCATGCATACTGATGTATGTGGTCCGATGAATATTGAAGCTCGCGGCAGGTATCATTATTTTCTGATCTTCACAGATGATTTGAGCAGATATGAGTATATCTACGTGATGAAACACAAGTCTGAAACATTTGAAAATTTCAAAGAATTTCAGAGTGAAGTGGAGAATCATCGTAACAAAATTAGAAGTTTCTACGATATGGTCGCAGAAGTAAAATATTTGAGTTACGAGTTTGGCCTTCATTTAAAACAATGTGAAATAGTTTCACTACTCACGCCACCTGGAACACCACAGTGTAATGGTGTGTCCGAACGTCGTAATCATACTTTATTAGATATGGTGCGATCTATGACGTCTCTTATTGATTTACCGCTATCGTTTTGGGGTCATGCATTAGAGACAACTACATTCACATTAAATAGGGCACCATCTAAATCCGTTGAGACGACACCGTATGAACTAGGTTTGGCAAGAAACCTAAGCTGTCGTTCTTAAAGTTTGAGGTTGCAATGCTTATGTGAAAAAGTTTCAACCTGATAAGCTCAAACCCAAATCGGAGAAGTGCGTCTTCATAGGATACCCAAAAGAAAATGTTGGGTACACCTTCTATCACAGGTCCGAAGGCAAGATATTCGTTGCTGAGAATGGATCCTTTCTAGAGAAGGAGTTTCTCTCGAAAGAAGTGAGTGGGAGAAAAGTAGAACTTGATGAGGTAACTGTACATGCTCCCTTATTGGGAAGTAGTTCATCACAGAAATCTGTTCCTGTGACTACTACAACAATTAGTGAGGAAGCTAATGATGATAATCATGTAACTTCAGATCAAGTTACTACCGAACCTCGTAGGTAAACCAGAGTGATATCCGCACCAGTGTGGTACGGTAATCCTGTTCTAGAGGTCATGTTACTTGACCATGACGAGCCTACGAACTATGAGGAAGCGATGATGAGCCCAGATTCCACGAAATGGCTTGAGGCCATGAAATCTGAGATGAGATCCATGTATGAGAACAAAGTATGGACTTTGATTGACTTGCCCATTGATCGGCGAGCCATTGAGATTAAATGGATCTTAAACGCTGATAGTAGTGTTACTATCTACAAAGCTAGAATTGTCGCGAAAAGGTTTTCGACAAGTTCAAGGTGTTGACTATGATGAGAGTTTCTCACTCTTATCTATGCTTAAGTCTGTCCGAATCATGTTAGCAATTGCCGCATTTTATGAAATCTGGCAAATGGATAAACAAAGCCGCATTCCTTAATAGGATTTACTAAAGAACACTTGTATATGATGCAACCAGAAGGTTTTGTCAATCATAAAGGTATTAACAAAATATGCAAGCTCCAGCGATCCATATATGGACTGATGCAAGCATCTCAGAGTTGGAATATACGCTTTGATAAGTTGATCAAAGCATATAGTTTTATACAGACTTGCGGTGAAGCCTGTATTTACAAGAAAGTGAGTGGGAGCATTACAGCATTTCTGATAAGTATATGTGAATGACATATTGTTGATCAGAGATAATGTAGAATTATTCTGCAAAGCATAAAGGAATGTTTGAAAGGAGTTTTTCAAAGAAAGACCTCGGTGAAACTGCTTACATATTGAGCATCAAGATCTATAGAGATAGATCAAGACGCTTGATAAGTTTTTTCAATGAGTACATACCTTGACAAGATTTTGAAGTAGTTCAAAATGGAACAGTCAAAAAGGAGTTCTTGCCTGTGTTACAAGGTGTGAAGTTGAGTAAGACTCAAAACCCAACCGCGGCAGAAGATAGAGAGAGAGAATGAAAGTCATTCCCTATGCCTCAGCCATAGGTTCTATAAAGTATGCCATGTTGTGTACCAAACCTATTGTATACCCTGCCCTGAGTTTGGCAAGGGAGTACAATAGTGATCTAGGAGTAGATCACTAGACATTGGTCGAAATTATTCTTAGTGGAATAAGGATATGTTTCTCGGTTATGGAAGTGACAAAAGGTTCATCGTAAAGGGTTACGTCGATGCAAGTTTTGACACTGATCCAAATGACTCTAAGTCTCAATCTGGATACATATTGAAAGTGGGAGCAATTAGTTAGAGTAGCTCCGTGCAGAGCATTGTTGACATAGAAATTTGCAAAATACGTATGGATCTGAATGTGGCAGACCCATTGACTAAACTTCTCTCACAAGCAAAACATGATCACACCTTAGTACTCTTTGGGTGTAAATCACATAGCGATGTGAACTAGATTATTGACTCTAGTAAACCCTTTGGGTGTTGGTCACATGTTGATGTAAACTATGGGTGTTAATCACATGGTGATGTGAACTATTGATATTAAATCACATGGCGATGTGAACTAGATTATTGACTCTAGTGCAAGTGGGAGACTGAAGGAAATATGCCCTAGAGGCAATAATAAAGTTATTATTTATTTCCTTATATCATGATAAATGTTTATTATTCATTCTAGAATTGTATTAACTAGAAACATAATACATGTGTGAATACATAGACAAACAGAATGTCACTAGTATGCCTCTACTTGACTAGCTCGTTGATCAAAGATGGTTATGTTTACTAACCATAGACATGAGTTGTCATTTGATTAACGGGATCACATCATTAGGAGAACGGTGTGATTGACTTAACCCATTCCGTTAGCTTAGCACTTGATCGTTTATTTTGTTGCTATTGCTTTCTTCATGACTTATACATGTTCCTATGACTATGAGATTATGCAACTCCCGTTTACCGGAGGAACACTTTGTGTGCTACCAAACGTCACAACATAACTGGGTGATTATAAAGGTGCTCTACATGTGTCTCCGAAGGTACTTGTTGGGTTGGCGTATTTCGAGATTAGAATTTGTCACTCCGATTGTCGGAGAGGTATCTCTGGGCCCTCTCGGTAATGCACACACTTAAGCCTTGCAAGCATTGCAACTAATGAGTTAGTTGCGGGATGATGTGTTACGGAACGAGAAAAGAGACTTGCCGGTAACGAGATTGAATGAGGTATTGAGATACCGACTATCGAATCTCTGGCAAGTAACATACCGATGACAAAGGGAACAACGTATGTTGTTATGCGGTTTGACCGATAAAGATATTCGTAGAATATGTAGGAGCCAATATGAGCATCCAGGTTCCGCTATTGGTTCTTGACCGGAGACGTGTCTCGGTCATGTCTACATAGTTCTCAAACCCGTAGGGTCCGCACGCTTAACGCTACGATGACAGTTATATTATGAGTTTATATCTTTTGATGTACCGAAGGAGTTCGGAGTCCCGGATGAGATCGGGGACATGACGAGGAGTCTCGAAATGGTCGAGACGTAAAGATCGATATATTGGACGACTATATTCGGACTTCGGAAAGGTTCCGAATGATTCGGGTATTTTCGAGAGTACTAGGAAGCTACGGGAATTCGTATTAGGCCTTAATGAGCCATACAGGAAAGGAGAGAAAGGCCTCAAAGGGTGGCCGCACCCCTCCCCATGGGCTGGTCCGAATTGGACTAGGGAGGGGGCGCGCCCCCTTCCTTCCTTCTCCTTTTCCCTTCCCTTTCCTTCTCTCCTACCCTACTACTTGGAAGGGATCCTAGTTCTATTCGGAAAGGGGGAATCCTACTCCCGGTGGGAGTAGGACTCCCCTAGGGCGCGCCATAGAGAGGGCCGGCCCCTCCCCTCCTCCACTCCTTTATATACGTGGCCAGGGGCACCCCATAGACACAACAATTGATCTCTTGATCTCTTAGCCGTGTGCGGTGCCCCCCTCCATCATAATCCACCTCGATCATATCGTAGCGGTGCTTAGGCGAAGCCCTGCGTCGGTAGAACATCATCATCGTCACCACACCGTCGTGCTGACGAAACTCTCCCTCAACACTCGGCTGGATCGGAGTTCGAGGGACGTCATCGAGTAGAATGTGTGCAGAACTCGGAGGTGCCATGCGTTCGGTACTTGATCGGTCGGATCATGAAGACGTACGACTACATCAACTGCGTTGTGCTAACTCTTCCGCTTTCGGTCTACGAGGGTACGTGGACAACACTCTCCCCTCTCGTTGCTATGCATCACCATGATCTTGCGTGTGCGTAGGAAAATTTTGAAATTACTACGTTCCCCAACAACTGGATCTCCGGTCGAGTTAGAGTGAGGTACTGGAGAGCACCAACGATAAACCGATAGAAAGCAGCATCCGAAGCAGGAGAACCATCCATGGCAGAAAGCTTGGCCTTCGTATCAATAGGCGTAGCGGCGGGCTTGCAGTTAAGCATGCCGGCGCGCTCGAGGAGCTCATGAGCGTACTTCTGTTGATGAAGGAAGAAGCCATCCAGATGGCGCACCACCTCGACACCGAGAAAGTACTGCAAAGGACCCAAGTCCTTGATGGCGAACTCAGCGCCAAGACGAGCCGTGAGCTGACTAAGCAGACTAGCCGTACATGCCATCAGGATGATGTCGTCAACATAGAGCAGCAAGTAGGCCGTGTCAGAGCCGACGAAGAGCGAGGAGTCCGAGCGGGTAGAGCGAAACCCAAGCTAGAGGAGAAACGCCGCGATGCGCTGGTACCAAGCACGTGGAGCCTGCTTGAGTCCGTACAAGGACCGCGAAAGCAGGCACATGTGGCCGGGAAGCGCCGGGTCAACAAACCCAGTGGGCTGCTGGCAGAAGACCTGCTCCTCGAGGTGACCATGGAGGAAGGCGTTGGAGACGTCCATCTGGTGCACCGGCCAAGCACGGGAGACCGCAAGGTGGAGAACCGTGTGTATCGTGCCGGGCTTGACGACCGGAGCGAAGGTGTCGGTAAAGTCGATGCCAGCACGCTGTCGGAAGCCACGAACGACCCAACGTGCTTTGTAGCGATCAAGGGTACCATCAGGACGGAGCTTGTGTTTGAAGACCCACTTTCCGGTAATCACGTTGGCGTGCCGAGGACGGGGAATAAGCTGCCACGTCCGGTTGCGCAACAGGGCATCAAACTCCTCTTGCATCGCAGCCATCCAGAGCGGTCCACGAAGAGCGGCTCGAATGGAGGACGGCAATGGCGACGGCTCAGAGGTGGACGCCGCATGGACGTAGTTATCCGAGGCGTAGCGCGAGCTCGGGCGAAAAATGCCCGTACGGGCGCGGATGACCGGACCGGCCACAGGCGCCGAGGGGCCGGGGGCGCCACGGGCGCCGTGGGGGCCGCGGGCACCAGGGGGCCGCGGGCGCCGACGTCGGGGGCGCCGGGGGGGACGCGGGCGCCGACGTCGGGGGTGCCGGGGGGGCCGCGGGCGCCAACGTCGGGGGCGACAGGGGCGCTAGCGCCGCGGCTGTAGGAGGTGCCGCATGCGTGGGGCACGCCTCAAAGCCAGGGGCGGGCCAAGAGAGACGCACGAGCGCCCTGGGAGAGGCGTCGAGGAGCCCGCGTCACCAGTGGCGGGAAGAACAGCCGGGGGTACCTGGTGAAATGGAAACACATGCTCATCAAAGTAAACGTGTCGGGAGGTGAACACACGGTGGGAGACGGGATCGTAGCACCGATATCCCTTGGAGTTGGAGGGGTAGCCGATGAAGATGCAAGCGACAGATCGAGGCGCAAGCTTGTGAGAAGCAGTGTCGACAGTGCTGGGATAGCAAAGGCATCCAAAAATACGCAAGTCGTCATAAGACGGGGGCGTACCAAAGAGAAGATGGTGAGGTGCATAGTTCTACTTTGGGCGGCATGGTCTAATGTTAAGAAGAAGTGATGCAGTGGCGAGTGCGTCCGGCCAGAAATGAGGCGGCACGTTGGCATGAAATAGGAGCGTGCGAACGCAGTCATTCAGAGTGGGAAGGACGCGTTTGGCTCGACCGTTCTGCTGTGAAGTGTACGGGCATGTGAGGTGGAAAACTGTACCGTGATGCGACAAAAAGGTGCGGAAAGCGAGGTTGTCGAACACTTTTCCATTGTCCGTCTGAAGCGCAAGGATGGGACACCCAAACTGCGTGCGGACATAGGAGTAAAAAGCCGTCAAGGTAGAGAGTGCATCCGACTTTTTGCGCAAAGGAAAAGTCCACACAAAAAAAGAATAATCATCAAGAATGACCAGATAATATAAATAGCCCGAGTTACTGGGAACCAGAGAAGTCCACACATCGCTATGAATCAACTAAAAAGGAAAAGAAGCAATGGTGGTGGAATTATTAAACGGCAGACGAACGTGTTTGCCGACTCGACAAGCATGAAAAGTATGATCCTCGATCTTATTGCAACTGAAACTAAAACTCCTAAGAATATGACGAAGTGTGACGGGGTTGGGATGACTCAAGCGGGCGTGCCAGAGATCGACTCCAGCGGAGAGAGCAACCGATGCGGTGGTGGTGGATGAAGGCGAGTGCGCCGGATAGAGCTCGTCGGGGCTGTCACATCGGTGAAGTACCATCCTGGTTCGAGCGTCTTTAACATAAAAACCAAGCTCGTCAAATTCAACGGTAACAGGATTTTCACGAGTGTAACAACAAACAGAAATGAGATTCTTAATAAGATGAGGTGACACAAGTATGTTAGACAAAGATAATGGAGTAGAACTCGAAGGAAAAGAAGTGTGTCCAATGTGTGTGATAGAAAGTGTGGAACCGTCGCCGACAATGATGCGGCGGTCGGTGGAGACAGGGATGAAGGAGGCAAGGTTACCAGGATGAGCAAACACGTGAGCCGTAGCACCGGTGTCCATGTACCAATCACCACCTCCAGTGTAGTTATTCGGCATAGGAGCGGCATGCAGTGCGGGGAGGAGCACCGGATCCCAGGGCGCCGGCGGCAGGGCCGGCGAGGGGGACGGAGACGCCATGGGGAGGTCGTAGCCGCCGCTCGGTTGCGGCGGTGGGTACTCTCCATACGGTATGGGTAGCAGCCCCGGCTGCGACTGCGGTGCCGGGTAGACCGGAAGGCCCGCCAAAAAACCTGCTGGCCCGCTGACAGATGTTGCAGGTGCTGAGCGCCGGCTGGATGATGCCCAGCAGGCAGATGCTGGCCTGCTGACGACCCCCACCAGTACCCGGAAGACCCGTACACAGGCAGGGCCCCGTACGTAGGATTCCCGTACGTGGGAATGGGCGCATCGAACGCCCCGCACAACAGCAAGGGGTCGACGAGTAGAGGCGGCGCCGGCGGCGGCGCGACCACGAACTGGCTGGAGAGCGCCGACGGTGGCGGGACCGCGCCATAGGATGCCGACGGAGGAGACGCGCCAGAGGGCCCGTAGCAGGACTGGCCGGAGGGCAGCGGCCGCGGTGGGGCCATGCCATAGGATGCCGGCGGCGGAGCCGTGCCAGAGGGCGGCGGCCGTGGTGGGGCCGCGCCATAGGATGCCGGCGGCGGAGCCGTGCCGGAGGGCCGTAACGGGACTGGCCGAAGAGCGCTGACGGTGGCTGGGCCGTGCCGTAGTATGCCAGCGGCAAAGGCACGCCAGAGGGCGCCGTCGGCGCGACGGCAGAGGCAGCGGCAGACGGGCCGGACACCATCGGGGCGAAAGAGTTTTCCGCGCAGCTGTGTTGATGTGGTTGATTGCTTGGGCGTTCGCTAGCTGCGAGGCGCCGTCCACGTCGGATGTGGTTGATTGCTCGAGCTTGCATGCACGTACGTGTATGTGCACCGTGCTTACATGCACGTACGTATATGTGCACCGTGCGGCTGGAGCTAGCGATGGATGCAGATGGAGCTATCAATGGATGCAGCGGCAGGCGGCAGGAGCTAGCGATGCGGGTGTAGCGGGAGGCGCGCGGACGGCGGCTACAGGGAAAGGGAGGAGCGGCGGCCGGCGCGGGAGTCGCGCGGACGGCTGCAGCGCCGGCGGCGGAAGGCTAGGGTTAGAACCTGGAAATTGATACCACGTAGAATATGTGAATTGCACGATGTATTGCTCTCGTGCATAGACATGTATATATGATGTACAAAGATGGGTCACAGACCTCAACTATACAAGGAACTAGGAAGCGGACCCAATACACACTATGCACATAACACATATACTTAACAAGATCATCATCATAACAACTCATCACTTCTCCAGTGTTTTGACGCAGTGGAGTCAGAGCGCCGGCATGCATGGAGCTCTAGCATTTTAATATGGTTTTGTTGAGGATCAATGCTTTGGGTAAGAACCATTCAAAATATTGTGCTTTGTGTGTGTGTGTGAGAGAGAGAGAGAGAGGCCAAGTGTCACAAAATCTATAGAGATCAAAATATGTTTAGTGATGATCTAGCAATATTTGACAGAACTAGCCAACACAGGGTATTTGGGATAGGCAAACAACTGTATTGGTCCACTGGGGAGAGCTCCAAATATAAATGTCGTTTCTATCCAATGAAAGATCTTCCTCTCGTAAAAAAAATCCAACAAACATAAAACACCTGCACACCCGCCTACATAAGAGAGTGCATTGTGTTCTGTCTTTAGCTAGCCAAAATGACATGCCTGCCGAATTACCTAGTGCATCAACACTCACCACCGATCAAATCCTTCACCATATCATTATCTCTCTGTCTAGAAACCCATCACGATCTCGCCGTTGCTCACGTGGCCACTTTCAACAACACACGCCATATCCTTTTCCCTAGCGCTTTTCCCTGTATGTAGCCATTAACTTGCTGACTGATGATTGGCTCATTTTTCACCTTATATTGCACAAATTCCTGTCCGTGAATCTCCATCCGATGATAGATTCAAAAAATGATAGGGAAATAAGGTATGCTATGCCACGTAACATATTAAACTAAATAGCATATTGTTTTGTTTCTAAAGAATATTCTATGGTTATTTGTATAAAAAGGATAATATATATATGCAAGAAATAGCCTACCGAAAATCGGTATACCCCGTCATGACTAACTCCCTATAAAATGTTCTAATAAAAGTAAAACAAGTACGTGGCTTGCACTTAACTAGATTTTATTTTTTGTCAAACACAACATACTTGACAAATCATATATGTTGGGTGCACCACTATCGCCAAGCTACGCGCCAATTAGCCTCGTTTGGCTTTTCCTTTCTCAAATTCAACACCGTACAAACTCCATCTGAACAATATGTAAATAAGGTATCACATGCCACATAAATAGGAAACTTGTTAAATACCCTATTCTTCTTTTATTAAAAAAACCTATATGTCGAAATAGACAACATAAAATGGACAAATTATCTCGGTAAGTCCTCTTGGGATGCCTATTTGTTCATATGAAGGAAACATGCCCTAGAGGCAATAATAAAGTTGTTATTTATATTTCCTTATATCGTGATAAATGTTTATTATTCATGCTAAAATTGTATTAATCGGAAACTTAATACATATGTGAGTACATAAACAAACAGCGTGTCACTAGTATGCCTCTACTTGACTAGCTCGTTCATCAAAGATGGTTAAGTTTCCAAACCATAGACATGAATGTCATTTGATGAACGGGATCACATCATTAGAGAATGATGTGATTGACTTGACCCATCCGTTAGCTTAGCACTATGATCATTTAGTTTATTGCTATTGCTTTCTTCATCACTTATACATGTTCCTATGACTATGAGATTATGCAACTCCCGGATACCGGAGGAACACTTAGTGTGCTATCAAACATCATAACGTAACTGGGTGACTATAAAGATGCTCTACAGGTGTCTCCGATGGTGTTTGTTGAGTTGGCATAGATCGAGATTAGGATTTGTCACTCCGTGTATCGGAGAGGTATCTCTGGGCCCTCTCGGCAATGCACATCACTATAAGCCTTGCAAGCAATGTGACTAATGAGTTACTTGCGGGATGTTGCATTACAGAATGAGTAAAGAGACTTGCCGGTAATGAGATTTAACTAGGTATTGAGATACCGACGATCGAATCTCGGGCAAGTAACATACCGATGACAAAGGAAACAACGTATGTTGTTATGCGGTTTAACCAATGAAGATGTTCGTAGAATATGTAGGAACCAATATGAACATCCAGGTTCCGCTATTGGTTATTGACCGGAGATGAGTCTCGGTCATGTCTACATAGTTCTCGAACCCATAGCGTCTGCACGCTTAACTTTCGATGATGATCGGTATTATGAGTTTATGTGTTTTGATGTACTGAAGGTAGTTCGGAGTCCCGGATTTGATCACGAACATGAAGAGGAGTCTCGAAATGGTCGAGACATGAAGACTGATATATTGGAAGGTTATGTCTGGACACTGGAATGGCTTCGGATGAGTTCGGGCATTTACTGGAGTACCGGGAGGTTACCGGAACCCCCCGGGGGCTTAATGGGCCTATATGGGCTTTAGTGGAACAGAGAGCAGAAGGCCAAGAGGAGCCCCCCCCCCCAAGCCCAATCCGAATAGGGAGGGGGGCCCTTTCCTTCCTTCCCTCTCTCCCTTCCTCCCCCTCCTAGTAGGACTAGCAAAGGGGGGAACCTACTCCTAGTAGGAGTAGGATTCCCCCCCTTGGGGGCGCGCCTCAGGTGGCCGGCCGGCCGCCCCCCTCCTCCACCCCTTTATATACGGGGGAGGGGGCACCCCATAGACACACAAGTTGATTGTTTAGCCGTGTGCGGTGCCCCCTCCACAGAATTCCACCTCGGTCATATCGTTGTAGTGCTTAGGCGAAGCCCTGCATCGGTAACTTCATCATCACCGTCATCATGCCGTCGTGCTGTGGGAACTCTCCCTCGGCCTTAGTTGGATCAAGAGTACGAGGGACGTCACCGAGCTGAATATGTGCAGATCGCAAAGGTGTCGTGCGTTTGGTACTTGATCGGTTGGATCGCGAAGACGTTCGACTAAATCAACCGCGTTTCATAACGCTTTCTCTTTCGGTCTACGAGGGTACGTAGACATAATCTCCCCCTCTCATTGCTATGCATCTCCTAGATAGATCTTGCGTGATCGTAGGAATTTTTTTGAAATATTGTGTTCCCCAACATCATAATTATCAATAATTAACAATATATGGTAGAGTAAATCACTCGATACAGAGGCCGAGGGTCTTACCCTCTTTCTGAAAAAATCCGGTAACCAGCTTCATAGCAGCAACAACACATTTCTCATGAGATCAGACAGTGTAGTAAAATAAAAAATGCATATGGTTGCACGTGACTACATGATCTATTACTCAAACACAACATGTTGATGCACACCCGTCCTCAAATTCCAAGGGTTGTCATGTTGCTCTAATGTCACACTTGACGTGTTCATGATGATCTCATACATAATGCCCATATGGATGCATTGCCTGACTAGAGCCAGCTACCACAAGATAAACAAAGCTACACATTGACAGTTCTTGTGTGGAGACAAATAGTTCTATGATACGTCTGATACGTCTCCAATGTATCTATAATTTTTGATTGTTCCATATTATTATATTATCAACCTTGGATGTTTTATATGCATTTATATGCCATTTTATATGATTTTTGGAACTAACCTATTAACCTAGAGCCCAGTGCCAGTTTATGTTTTTTCCTTGTCTTTGAGTATCGCAGAAAAGAAAAATCAAACGGGGTCCAATTGACCTGAAACTTCACGGAACTTATTTTTGGACCAGAAGAAAGCCATGGAGTAAAAGAGTTGGGCCAGAAGAGTTCCAGGCTGCCCACGAGGGTGAGGGCGCGCCCACCCCCCTGGGCGCGCCTCCCTACCTCGTGGACAGCCTGGAGACCCCCCTGACTTGTTCTCGACGCCAAAACCTCCTATATATACTGAAACTTCCGGAAAGAAACCTAGATCGGGAGTTCTGCCGCCACAAGCCTCCGTAGCCACCGAAAACCAATCTAGACCCGTGTCGGCTCGCTGCCGGAGGGGAGAATCCCACTCCGGTGGCCATCTTCATCATCCCGGCGCTCTCCATGACGAGGAGGGAGTAGTTCTCCCTCGGGGCTGAGGGTATGTACCAGTAGCTATGTGTTTGATCTCTCTCTCTCTCTCTCTCGTGTTCTTGATATCGCATGATCTTGATGTGTCATGAGCTTTGCTATTATAGTTTATGATGCTTCTACCCCTCCACTCTCTTGTGATGGATTGAGTTTTCCCTTTGAAGTTATCTTATCGGATTGAGTCTTTAAGGATTTGAGAACACTTGATGTATGTCTTGCATGTGCTTATCTGTGGTGACAATGGGATATACGTGATCCACTTGATGTATATTTTGGTGATCAACTTTCGAGTTCCGTGACCTCGTGAACTTAGGCATAGGGGTTGGCACACGTTTTTGTCTTGACTCTCCGGTATAAACTTTGGGGCACTCTTTGAAGTTCTTTGTGTTGGTTGAATAGATGAATCTGAGATTGTGTGATGCATATCGTATAATCATACCCACGGATACTTGAGGTGACATTGGAGTATCTAGGTGACATTAGGGTTTTGGTTGATTTGTTTCTTAAGGTGTTATTCTAGTACGAACTCTAGGATAGATCGAACGGAAAGAATATCTTTGTGTTATTTTACTACGGACTCTTGAATTGATCGATCAGAAAGCATAACTTTGAGGTGGTTTTGTACCCTAAAATAATCTCTTCGTTTGTTCTCCGCTATTGGTGACTTTGGAGTGAATCTTTGTTGTATGTTGAGGGATAGTTATATGATCCTATTATGTTATTATTGTTGAGAGAACTTGCACTAGTGAAAGTATGAACCCTAGGCCTTATTTCCTAGCATTGCAATACCGTTTACGCTCACTTTTACCACTTGCTACCTTGCTGTTTTTATATTTGCAGATTACAAAAACCTTTATCTACCATCCATATTCCACTTGTATCACCATCTCTTCGCCGAACTAGTGCACCTATACAATTTACCATTGTATTGGGTGTGTTGGGGACACAAGAGACTCTTTGTTATTTGGTTGCAGGGTTGTTTGGGAGAGACGAGCTTCATCCTACGCCTCCCACTAATTGATAAACCTTAGGTCATCCACTTGAGGGAAATTTGTTACTGTCCTACAAACCTCAGCACTTGGAGGCCTAACAACGTCTACAAGAAGAAGGTTGTGTAGTAGACATCAACGTCCCAAACATATATACTTTTCCAAATACTTTTGATATTGCTTTGGACTCTAATTTGCATGACTTGAATGAAACTAAGTTGGATTGACGCTATTTTCAGCAGAACTACCATGGTGTTGTTTTTGTGCAGAAATAAAAGCTCTCAGATTGGGCTGAAAATTTACGGAGAATATTTCTAGAACATATAAAAAATATTGGCACAGAGAACTACTAGAGGGGGCCACCTAGGAGCCATGAGCTCAGGGGGCGCGCCCACCCCCCAAGGCGTGCCCTATGAGCTTGTGGGACCATCAGGCCTCCGGCAACCCCAACTCCAACTCCATAAGTGCCGTCTCGCAGAGAAGAAAATCAGGGAGAAGGAATCATAACGTTTTATGATATAGAGTCGCCGCCACCTCCTATTTTTCATCGAGAGGGTTGACCTGCAGCCCGTTCGGGGCTCCGGAGGGTGGAATTCATCGTCGTCATCATCATCATCGACCCTTCTCGATCAACAATTTCATGATGCTCACCACTAGGAGTGAGTAATTCCTTTGTAGGCTTCCTGGACAGTGATGGAATTGGATGAACATTTTCATGTAATCGAGTCAATTTGTTAGGGCTTGATCCCTAGTATCCACTATGTTCTGAGATTGATGTTGCTATAACTTTGCTATGCTTAAAGTTTGTCACTAGGGGCCAAGTGCCATCATTTTAGATCTGAACCTATTATGTTCTCATGAATATAAGTGTGTTTTGGATCCTATCTTGCAAGTTGTATGCACCTATTACGTGTTATGATCCACAGACCCCAAAGTGACAATAGTTGGTATTCACTCCGGTGATGACCGTTGTATGAGGAGTTCCTGTATTCACTAAGTGCGAATCACTACAAAATGGTTACTACCACTATTACTATTACTATTCACTACAAGAAATCTGTTAATACGTGACGGATCCAATCCGTCACCGACATGCACAAAACTGTCATGCAGGGGCATACGTGACGGAAATCCGTCATGTATATCGCGTCATAATTTAACCATTGATGGACCATCCAAAACCGTCACGGATCATGACGGTTCATAGCCGTCATGGATGGTAGTTAACTGACATGCTCATAACGGCGTTAACGTGTGTACCACGTCATCATCTGACATGGATCTGATGTGGCAGCCCATGTAGTAGTCAGCCCATCAAATTTTTTGGCCCACTAAATTTTAGCTCAGTCCAAGATTGTCGGCCCATATAGTAATCAACCCAAACATTAGAATTTCAATCCATTATGGCACGGCCCACTAATTTCAATTCAGGACATTAGCCCATGTCTCTTTTCACTTGGTCCATGGAAATTTAAGCCAATAATAATTTGACAAAAAATATATGCTCATGTCATTAAAAAAAGAAGATTACGTAAACACACTAGAAAATACCAGTACATGAGAAAAAAAGAGCCAAAATTATTAATTTTACAAGCATATCTCAAAGAACACTATGCTACTCTACAACCAGCGCCGCCCCCATCAAGCAAGGCCCAACGCTCGTCAAACAGCAATCACGGGTCGTCCCACATTCCTAGCCATTTGATCCACCCCTCCACACCAAATTCGTGAGAACACATGTCTTCATTGTTGAAAATGCTCCCATAAACCAATATCTACCACATGATAGAAAATATGTCACAATATATAATATTATAGCCAGTAGGTTAAACTAGAAGTAACTTACTACTCCCTTCATTCCTAAATATAAGTTTTCTTAGAGATTTGAATATGTACTATATACAAATAAATATAGCCTTATTTTAAAGTGTAGATTCATTCATTTTGCTCCGTATGTAGTCCATGTTAAAATTCATGAAAAGACTTATATTTAGCAAGGGAGGGAGTACACATTATCAAGTCCTATACTTTTTCACTCCCGCAATGCAAAGTAGTGCAAAAGAAACAACCGACGGCAACAAAAAGGAATGATGAGCATATATACATCAATAGAGTTGGCAGTAACCTTCACTGTGCTTATTTGACATGAAGTTCCAGACTATCACTACACTAAATTTGAATCATGCTATGAGAAATTCTGAAATTCCTACTATCAGTCTCTAATGAGTTGTGAAATATAAAACTATAAAAAGTAAGGCAAGGGAAGGCACTTTCGTACCCACTGTAAGAAATAAATAACATAAGCAATACTTTTATTTTGGTAACAAAGGCAAACATCAAAACAGAAAGGAAACAAACCCTTTTTCCTCTTAATAACATTATTATGCTGCAGGAGAATAATAATATCACAAGTACCTTCCAACAACAACAAAAATAATACTAGCTTCTCGTACAACAATCAATGATATTGTGATGCATCCACAGTGTGAACCTAAGATGGAGAAAGCAGACTACCATGATTAAAATCTTCATTTCAACCATCAAAACGGATTACCCAAGCCCTTGGTATGAAAAGAAGTGATAATTGATGTATCATGAAGACCAATGGTTAGAAAAAAAGTAGCTACATAATATTATGTGGATTAGCATTAGCTTGCCCTAATTAAATTATGTGTAATAGTGCAAGAGAATCAGACCCACAAAACCATCAGCAACTAATCAAGCTCATACGTTCATCTCAGAAAGTGAATCCACCTCTAAACTGAAGCAAAACATGATTTGTATTCAGATTGCAACTGTAATCCAGATTTGGGGGGAAAGTGGGGCGAGGGGAGAAGCTCACTACTACTGTAGGAGGGAAGGAAGACGCAGCCATTGGTGAGCTTGTCCACGCGCGATAGGACACAGGGGCCAAGCAGGTGCTAGACTTGCTGTTCCACCTCCTCCAGCAAAGAGAGCTCGTCAGGGATGGACGCTTCGATGAGGAGGACGTCCTGTACACTCTGGATGGGTGGGGAAGGCTGTGGGCATTAGTAGCACAAAAATTGACACTAATTAATAGTTGTATTTGACACCGCAAGCAACCTTTCCAAAATACGATGATTCTCAAGAGAGAGAAAAACATTGTCCAAGAAATCGAGAAACAGAGGCCAGATGCTAGATAGCAGCATAACCATTCATTCATGGAACATAACAGGTAGCAAAAGCAGCAACAGGCAATCCTTATAACTAGAGGCTAAGCATCCAACGTTGGCTACAATTAGCTACTTTATAGCAACTAACATCGGCAAATAAAAAGTAGCACAAGTACTAGATACCTATGAGGGTGTGAATTTGGTGCCAGTTGGTTGGCCAGCCTCGTGGATCTGGAGATCATTTGTTTGTACAAGTACAACTAGCAAGCACTTGACTGTTATCGGAGCCATTTCATTTGCAACGGTATCATAATAAAAATGTAATGTAAAATCTTGGTGTTGTGCACTAGCACTATAGCAAATCTTGGGGTCAGGAAGAATTGCATCCTCAATCAAGTATGCTGGCAGTACGAATTTGTGGCTCCAAGTGAATCAGCAATCAATTGTACTATTTGTTAAAAGAGTATTTTGTCCATGTGTAGAAACAAATACAGAAACCGATCTTGATAATATTTGGCATGCCCAATAATAGATTAAAGTACATAGTTGATAGCACAAGCAATAATTTTTCCCCAAAATTAAAAACAAGATTACCAAGCTATAGGCTGACCATATCCAGGACAAGCAATTTGTCACATCAAATGTTTATTCCGGGCAATATAGGCATAGCAGCACAACCTTACCTAGCGCCATGGCCATTAATAGGTTGAGCACAGTCATGCACCTACATCCAGTCATCCACACTAGCTAAGCAATATCAACAATATAAACAAATCCACACAGCAGCAGCACCAACGCAAGAGATGATTGGTACTTGACCAGCAAGCATACAGCAGCAACCAATCGATAGAGAGGAAGAGGGAGGGAGCGAGCAGGGGAAGAACAACCTGGGGACGAGAAGCTCGCGGTGGAGTAGCTAGGCGGCGAGGTCAGGGAAGGAAATCACCCAACCTCCGTCCGGCCATGGTATTGAGTGCCTCACCTGCGACCAACCAAAGCAGTAGGAAAACACATCAACCATGGAGATCCATCTATCGATTTAGGGGTGGGATTGGGAACCAGAGAGGCGGTACCGTCCGGGATTAGCGCCATGGACCACGCGGAGAAGGAAGAGGAGGCCAACCTTGGCGCAGAACAACACGGAGAAGGAGCCGACCTTTGGCTCTGCTCGGGCGGATCTGGAAGCAGCGCCGCAAATCGGGAAGCGCCTTGGCATGCTCGTTCTGGTGGCCGCCTAGTTTAAGGAGAGAAGGTGAGAGCAGGGGATGGGGGAGAGGGTGGGGTCGGTGGCAGTGGCGGTTGGGGAGGGGGGCACCGAGGTTGCCGGTGGTGGCGGCGGACGAGGGAGAGGGAGATGGATAGGGTTGAATTGGGAGATGGAGGATGGAGAAGAAGATGGGGAGCAGCGGTGGTGGAGGCGGTCAACCACCGTTGGGCCATGTGCCTACCGTGTGATCTGAGGGAATGGACGGTTGTGATGCGTGATCCGTGAGAAGGGTGGATTGACCAATCAGGATTCAGCATACGCATCACACCGGATACATGCCACATCAGCACGAGCCATCGGTGACGGTCCTGCTTAGGTCCACATGGTCTGTCCATGACGTTTTCCATGACAGTATTTTATTGTCCGTCATAATGGGGCATCATTTCAGTGGCCATTCGCATCTTGTTGATCCGTGACAATTTCTGTGACGACCCGGAGGGACCGGTGTTGTATCTGTGATGGTTTTCAGGAACGTCACTAGAATTTCATCATGGATTAACAGATTTCTTGTAGTGATTGCTATTGCTACTCGGGCCCAACCCTCTGTGTCGGACTAATGGGCCACGGGTAGGCTAACCCGAAGCCCATAACCTTTCAAGACATCGGGGCTGACTGCGCCCCTTAAGACAACGGACGGAGAGCCGACTTCAGGAGGGCGGCTGGAGGAACAGCCGGCAGCCCATATGCGTCCGAGTCCTAGAGAGGAGATCAAGACCGGCCGACTCTGACTGGTGGCTTCCAAAGAAGCCGGCCACGGGGAGTCGGCCCACGACACCAGCAAAGCCCAAGCCCTCATGAGGTGGGATGGGATAGGGAGTGGTGACAGTAAAGCCCACTCCCTCCTCTTTTCTAGGGGATGGCCAGGACACAGTGCACTGTACCAGCGGAGATCTCCGTCTGGCACAACACTGTTGCCATGCTATCCCTGACGTCAGCAACAGTGCGCGGAGTCCTGTACCCACGACGGCTTGACGGTACGATCCACGGATGACGGGCCCTACCAGTCAGTGAGAGTCCGGAAGACGGCAAGGGCGCCACCAGTCGAACCCGTAGGGAGCCGGCCCGCGGAAGTCGGCATGCTCCTCCCATGGGTCCCACACGCCATTAACCAGACGAGACGGGGAATGGCTACAGTAATAGTCAGCCAGGCGGCCGGACTGTAGCCACGACCCCATTACCAAGCCTGCGTCATTAGAGGCACGGCTACAGTAATCAGCAGCCCGCAGGACCCGCCAGCGGCGGGTGCGGCCTGTCGGCTCCGTACCAGACCAGTCGACTGGGCCCACCAATCGGCGGGTCCCAGCAGTCGGCTGGAGGGCCCGTAGGCGAAGAGACTGACAGCTGGGCCCTGCGTCCATACAGTTTACCATTGTACCCCTGGGGGGTAGGCTTATATAAACCCCCCAGGACACCCATGCAAAGGGTTCCGATTCATTAGAACTAGACCAGACCTTAGAGGAAGGAGAGAGCTAACCCTGCCTCCTCCTACCCACAGATACAGCTGGAGGAGCGCATTTGTACTCACTTTGCCTTAGTGATCATGCGGAGACTCCGCAGAGTAGGACTAGGGGTGTTATCTCCTAGGAGAGCCCCGAACCTGGGTAAAGTATGCCGGCGTTCATGTCTACGCCTCATCCCTCTTCCAGGAACCAGCGATGTTCTACCCAACCCCCGACATTTGGCGCCCACCGTGGGGCCTGGTGCACCGTCGTCCGGAGACCCGTTCTGGACGGGAACCCTTTTTCTCCCTGGTGAGCGCAGCCAGCCCGGCACGCCAGACGGATTCTGCGCCGACGCGCTGCATGGAGCTGAAATCGTCTGCACGGCCAGTTGCCTCGCTGATCTCGTTGGCGAGGTCCGCCTCTCCGACGAGCCCGCATCTGACGTAGGCACGGTCGGCCCCGAGAGCCTTCTCGCGGGCCTCCTCGATCAACTCCACGTCGCCTGCGAGCCAGCTGGGGACTTGGAGTCCGTAGGCTCCACCGATCCGATGTTGGTCGACTCCGACACCGCGTCACTTGACACGTTCCCCACCAATGTGGTGGTCTACGACGAACCGCTTCCTTGCGCGGAGAGCGGCAGAAGTACCATCACAGAAGTGCTTGTCATTGATCATGATGAGCACTCTGGCTGGGGTGATTATGACCAGCTCAACGCAGTGCTACAAGACCTGGCGGTGCCCATTCCCGAAGACGCCGACGCCGAGACGTTGGAGGCACGCCGCCTTCAGCTAGTCGAAGGCGGCAAAAAGCTGGCCAGCATGAGACACCTGTCAGAAGCCTACCAGCGCGAGATGGACCGCGCTGTGGGCGGCACACCGGCTGCGGCTGGGCCTAGCCGCCTTGGCACGGTCCAGCAGCGCGGCGCGGCTATCGCCGTTCTGTTCGGGGCGAATCGCCCCGTCTACGCCATGCCTGCGGAGAACATTCGAGCTGCCCAGGCGGCGGCGGACGAGATGGACAAGTTCGAGGGTGAAGAGCGTCGCTTGATGACGGAGCGCGTCTAGCGACTCCTTGACGCGGCTGCTGAGTAGAACGAGGCCGGCCGCCACGCTGATGCGCCACACCGACGGAATGACAACCTGCTTCCGTGCCGAGACCAAGGCGCGGAGTCTCGGACGCCAACTGGCGGCGTCCGCGGAAGAAAAGACAAGGAGCCGGCAGCCAGTCGCAGTCGGACTCGGATCACCATAGAGCGCGACCGAGACGGCCGCCTAAGAACAGTGGAACGACGGGACAACTGTCCACCTCCTCCCCCTCGAAGGGAAAGGCGAGTCTCCCCGCCGACTGTTGATCACCCGACGCTCGGCGACCGCCTTGGCCGCCGAGAGGGAGTCGGAGAGAATGACGCCCGCCACTGCATCGACCGTCTTCACCGATCCCTGGCGCTTGAAGAAGAAGGTGAGTTGGGTCCACCGTGTTTCGACCCCCGCATCCGAGACGAGCCCTTCCCCAAAGGGTTCACGCTCCCCAGAGATACACCCAAATACACCGGCTCCGTGAAGCCGGAAGACTGGCTGGTCGACTACTCCACGGCCGTCAGCATAGCAAACGACAACAAGCATGTTGCCGTGAAATACGTTCCACTCATGCTCCAAGGCACAGCCCGGACTTGGCTGAACAACTTAAGGCCCCGCAGCATCAACAGTTGGGTCGACTTCACTGATGCCTTCGTCCGCAACTTCACCAGCATGTACAAACGGCCTCCCAAGCCTCGCCAGCTCTCCTTATGTGTACAGGGCCCCAGCGAGTCAACCCGCGACTACCTCACGCGCTGGGCCGAGCTTCGCAACTCATGCGAAGGCGTGCACGAGGTGCAGGCCATTGAGTACTTCACGGCAGGATGCCGAGAGGGCACCCTCCTCAAGCACAAGCTTCTCTGCGACGAGCCGGAAACCCTCGACGAGCTGTTGATCATAGCGGACAAGTACGCCCTCGCTGACTCCTCCATGAAGACGGAGATTCAAGTTAGCACGACCGGCAAGGTGGCTCCTCAGGCTCCTCGAACTCCGACCGGAGACACCGGTCGGCATCAACAGCAGAACAAACACAAGAGCAGAGCCCCACCACCGACTTCCACCAGTCGGCAGGTGGCGACAGTCGAAAACCAGCAGCTGGAAGGGTAGCTCCCGCCCAAACGCCAGAAGGGTGGCAAGCCCAACTGGCAGCCGACTTTCTCATACGAGCAGACTTTGGATGGACCCTGCAAGTTCCACAGTGGCACAAAGCCGTCGAACCACACAACTCGGAAATGCCACTGGCTCACCAGGATAGCCAAGGGAGACGGACTTTTGCCTCCCCCACCTGCGGGGCAGCCGCCTCCTCCGCCCCAGCAGCCGGCGGTCAAACCAGTCGGCGCAGTACAAGACGAGTACCCAGAAGGGCAGGGAGCTTATGTCGTGTTCACCGGTGTGGCTGACGATCGATGCAGCAGGCGGCTGTAGCAATAGGAGGTGAATGCAGTAGCATTTGACACCCCATAGTTCATGCATTGGTCTGAGAAGCCCATCAGCTGGAGCAGAGCTGATCACCCAGAAGTAATGCCCAAACCCGGATCCTACGCCTTGCTTTTGGACGCCGCCTTTGCCACAGACACACGAGCTACTCGCTTCTCCAGAGTCTTGATAGACGGCGGCAGCAGCATGAACATAGTGTACAAAGACACCATGGAGAAGTTAGGAATCAGGCAGAGGCAACTGCAGTCCATCGGACGGTGTTCCACGGCATAGTTCCTGGCCTTTCCTGCTCACCGATCGGAAAGATTTTCATCGACGTCCTCTTTGGAGACAAAGATCATTTCCGCCGAGAGTCAATTTGGTTCGAGGTGGTGGATCTAGAGAGCCCATACCATGCGTTGCTTGGCCGGCCTGCCCTGGCCAAGTTCATGGCCGTCCCCCACTATGCCTACCTCAAGATGAAGATGCCGAGTTCCAAGGGGATCCTGACCATAACTGGCGACTACAAGAAGTCGTCCGCCTGCGCATCAGAGAGAAGTCAGCTGGCCGAGTCCCTCGTGATCGCAACTGAGAAGCGACTGCTAGACCGGGTTGTGGCGATGGCAAGCAAACAGCCAGAGATGTTGCCTGATCCCAGGGAGTCGGAAGCTGAGGGCTCGTTCAAGCCCAGAGAGGTACGCTGCCATAGGCGCCAACCTCGACAGCAAATAGGAAGGCGAGCTCGTCGATTTCCTCCATGAGAATCGAGACATCTTCGCATGGTCCCCCAAATACATGCCAGGTGTCCCGACGGAATTCGCCGAGCACAAATTACACGTCCGATCTGATGCCAAGCCAGTCAGGCAGCCTTTGCGCCGCTTGTCAGAAGAGAAGAGGGGAGTTGTTGGATAAGAAATAGCCCGGCTGCTTGCGGCCGGCTTCATCATGGAAGTATTCTTTCCAGAATGGCTGGCCAACCCGGTCCTGGTACAGAAGAAGAACAAGCAATGGTGAATGTGTATTGACTACACTAGCTTCAACAAAGCATGCCCGAAGGACCCGTTCGCTTTGCGAAGGATCGACCAAGTGATAGACCCCACAGCCGGATGAGAGCTATTGAGTTTCTTGGATGCATATTCAGGGTATCACCAGATCAAGCAGAACCCGGCCGACAGGCTGAAGACTGCCTTCATCACGCCGTTTGAAGCTTTCTGCTACCTGACCATGACGTTTGGCTTGAGGAACGCCGACGCCACCTTCAAACGATGCATGCCGAAGTGCCTCCTCAAGCAGCTCGGTGGAAATGTTCATGTTTACGTGGATGATGTGGTGGTAAAGACGGAGAAGCGTGAAACACTGCTGAAAGACCTCAAGGAGACCTTTGAGAACTTGTGCCGATTTCAGATCAACCTCAACCCGGAGAAGTGCGTCTTCGGAGTACCAGTCGGCCACCTCCTTGGCTTCCTGGTCTCCGAACGCGGCATAGAATGCAATCCCATGAAGATCAAGGCCATTGAAAGGATGGAGGTACCCAGCCGACTGCTGGACGTACAAAAGTTCACCGGCTGTTTGGCGTCCATCAGCCGATTCGTCAGTCGGCTGGGCAAGAAGGCTCTTCCCCTGTACCAACTCATGAAGAAGACCACTTTTTTCGAGTGGAACCACAAGGCGGACGAAGCATTTTTTCAACTAAAGAAGATGCTGACTACTCCACCTGTCCTAGCGGCTCCGAATCCTAAGGAGCCCATGCTCCTCTACATCGCTGCCACCAGCCGAGTGGTCAGCACAGTCATTGTGGTAGAACGCAAGGAGGAAGGCAAAGCACTACCAGTCCACAGACCGGTATATTATTTAAGTGAAGTACTATCGACCTCCAAGCAAAACTACCCCCACTACCAGAAGATGTGCTATGGTGTGCACTTTGCCGCCAAGAAATTGAAGCCTTACTTCCAAGAACATCCAATCACTGTGGTCTGCACGGCTCCTCTAGCCGAGATCATTGGCAGCCGAGACGCTTCGGGACGAGTGGCCAAGTGGGCCATAGATTTGGCCCCCTACACCATCTACTACCAACCTCGCACTGCCATCAAGTCACAAGCGCTGGCCGACTTCCTCGTCGACTGGGCCGAAACCCAGTATCTACCGCCAGCGCCCGATTCCACCCATTGGCGAATGCATTTCGACGGTTCCAAGATGCGCACCGGCTTGGGAGTCGGCATCGTCCTCACCTCTCCCAAGGGCGACAAGCTCAAATATGTGCTTCAAATCCATTTTGTTGCCTCCAACAACGTCGCCGAGTACGAGGCACTCATTCACGGGCTCCGTCTAGCTAAAGTGCTCGGCATTCGCCGGATCTGGTGACTCCGACTTGGTGGTCCAGCAGTCATCAGGCGATTGGGATGCCAAGGATGCAAACACGGCAAGCTACCGCTTCCTCGTACAGCAACTCAGCGGATATTTTGAGGGGTGCAAGTTTCGCCATGTACCAAGAAATGAAAACGACCAAGCAGACGCCCTGGCACGAATCGGCTCCACCCGTCAGGCCATACCGTCCGGCGTCGCCCTCCAGCGCCTCCTCAAGCCGTCCGTCAGGCCATCGCCGGATCAGACTCCATCTTTGTGCCAGCTCCTCCTGAAGTAGTCGGATCTGACTCAAGAGCCCCCGCAGACGGCACGGGAATCGTGGTAGTCGCACCCGGCTCGGGGACCGCGGCAGTCAGCCCGGAGACTTCAGAGTTCGGCCGAGAGACTTCAGAGCCCGGCCCAGGGACTGCGCCAGTCCGCCAGGGGACTTCATCGACACAGCAAGCGGCTGCCGACTCCAACCCGCCACCTCCCGGCCCAGCCGCCCTCGTCCAAGTCGCAGTCTTGGCTGTTGCATAAATTGCAGCACCTTCAAGGGCCCAGCCCATCCTCAAATTCATGGTGAACAAAGAGCTGCCAACCAATGAAATCTCGGCTCGGCAAGTACAACACCGGGCGGCAGCGTACACCATAGTCAATAGAGAGCTCGTAAGGCGCAGTGTCACTGGTGTCTACCAGCGCTGTGTGGAGCTAGAGCAAGGCCAAGAAATCCTCAAAGACATCCATCAAGGCGAGTGTGGCCACCATGCGGCTTCGAGAGCACTCGTCGCCAAAGCTTTCCGCCATGGCTTCTTCTGGCCGACTGCTCTTGAAGACGCCAAGTCTTTGGTCCAAAAATGCAAGGGGTGCCAGAAGTTCCGCTCTAAGCCTCATCAGCCGGCTTCGGCACTCAAAACTATTCCCATTGCCTATCCCTTTGCTGTTTGGGGCCTGGACATGGTCGGACCATTCAAGACGGCACGAGGCGGTTTGACTCACTTACTTGTGGCGGTGGACAAGTTCACCAAGTGGATAGAAGCAAAACCAATCAAGAGTTTAAATGGTCTGACCGCTGTGACTTTCATCTTCGACATCACAACTTGGTACGGCATACCGCAAAGCATCATCACCGACAACGGCACAAATTTTGCCAAAGGTGCCTTGGCCCGTTTCTGCGTGATGCAGGGCATCCGACTGGACTTAGCGTCCGTTGCCCATCCGCAGTCCAACAGCCAGGTAGAGCAAGCAAACGGCCTAATCCTGTCCGGCAACAAGCCTCGGCTGGTCGAGCCTCTGGAGCGCTCGGTAGGCTGCTAGCTTGATGAGTTTCCAGCCGTCCTCTGGAGCCTGCGCACGACTCCAAACAAATCAACCGGCTTCATGCCCTTTTTCCTCGTCTACGGTGCTGAAGCCGTCATCCCAACGGACATAGAGTTCGACTCCCCTCGAATCACCATGTACACCAAGGAGGAAGCGGGAGAAGCACGTCAAGACGGCATCGATCTACTGGAAGAGGGCCGGCTGTTGGCACTCAGCCGGTCCAGCATCTACCAGCAGAGCCTACGCCGATACTACAACCGGAAGGTCAAGCCGTGATCTTTCCAAGAAGGAGACCTTGTGCTCCGGCTGACTCACCGAACAGCCGGCCAGCACAAGCTCTCAGCACCTTGGGAAGGCCCTTTCATCATCAGCAAAGTGTTGGGCAACGACTCCTACTACCTGATCGATGCTCACAATCCCCTAGCACGCAAGAGGGACGACTCCAGCAAAGAGACAGAGCGGCCATGGAATGCAAACCTCCTCCGAAGATTTTACAGTTAATGCAGTATGTATCACACTACCTTTTGTATTAAAGTACGAAGACCTCAGGCCCCTCGAGAAGAGCTCGGGGACTGCCTTCTTTTATCTATATGATAAAGAGTTATGCCTATGAATATGTTATTCTTTGTTATGCCACTTGGCGCCGGGTTCGACTAGTCAGCCCGGGGACTTACCGCCTTGAGCTATGAAACGACTTCCTGCAGCCGGACAAGTAATATGTGGCACTTAAGCCGTCTCCTGTTAGAAGCCGCAGATCGCAGAGCGACTGTTTGGCAAGCAAGAGTAAGGTAGAATAGGTGTCCATATGAAAAATGGCTAAGGACTCAAAGCTCGCTCATAGTTTAAGGCCGGTTTTCAGCCTTTCACAACCGACTCTTTAGTAGCCGGCTTTCCGTTTTCTAAATCTACTTGCTAAAAACTCTAAAAGGCTAATTACTTGCCTTCCCAAAGAAGCCAAGTATTTGGTCTAGCGGCAGTCCGCAGAGCGGCTGTCCGACTGGCAAAACGGCAACCAAAGGGAAGGCGGCAAAGGAAAAAGTCAGAGAGCAATAAGCAAGAAGAGATAAAATGCGAATAAAGATTTACATAGAAAGGCCCTTGGCCAAATCATCAAACAGAAGTTCAAGATACACCCAGTGGGTGGAATTGTGCAAAATAACAAGTTCATTAAGAATGCTAAGAAGGTAAAACAAAGATAAAGTGGCAGCCTAGGAAGCCGCGGATGGACTCGGAGGACCAAAGGGGTCGGCGGTGCCAGTTGCCGGGGCGGCCGGCCGGTTGGTCTCCGCTTGATCACTTCTGGCGACAGCTGGCTCAGTTGGGCGCGGCTCGTTGCTAGTGGTGCGGTCGAGCTGGGGCTGGTCGTTTGCCTCGACCTCTGGCGCCTCCTCCTCGTCTCCTTCCTCCTCCTCACCTTCCTCTTCGCCACTGGAGTCCATCACCTCCGCCGATTCCTCGCCGTCATCTGGGTTCAGCCCGGACCACTCCGGCGGCACCTCCTCGCCGTTCTCAGCCCGCTCTGGGACGAAGATGCTGGTATCGGCGTACTCAGCGATCGATGCGGCGCGCTTGGCAAGATCGTCCTCCATCGCCGCTAGCTCCGCTTGAGCTTCCAGCCGGACGTGGCTAACTGGGTTAAAACTCAGCCCAGGATACCACACCTTGGTGAATTCTAAAGCCCGGTGTGCTCCAGCCCGGGCCGAAGAACCCTTCCAGGCCTCAAGACGGCTGGCTGCGACCTCCAGCCAGTCGGGAGTCCGACTGGGGGTGTGCGGTGCCTGCATATCCGGCCATAGGGCGGCAATCGCCTGGGCGCCGATACGTTGAAGTCGGCGCAGCATCCGGTGGGCTGGCCGAAGGCGGGCCTCGATGCTAAGGATCTGCTCGCCAAGAGTTCGGGGGGTGTTGACGGTGATCTATGCGCCGTCCGCCCTCGGTGCTTCACGATCAGCCTCGATGGCTTGATTGGCGGCATCCGAATGGCCGGGGAAGAAGTCTGCTAAGGAAGAAGAACAAAGAAACAAGGTTAAAAATTTAAGGCCGACTCAACTAGCAGTCGGCAGCCCAGAAAAGGAAACGAGGGGAAGCTCACCATCGACAAGATCTTCGATTGCTTGGAAGCCGGAGACCAACGTTGCCTCCTTTTCGGTCCAGGAGAAGCGCTCGGACGCAAATTCCGCGAGAAGGGTGGTATCCTTCTCCTCCGCCGCCTTTTGGACCCTCTGGAGCAGCTCCTTTTGCTCCACCAGCTGTGTAGCCAGCCGGTCGCGCTCCTCCGTCAGCCGGCCGCACTCCTCCTCCTTGACGCGCAGCGCGGTGTTGACTTCGCCCAGCTGCTGCTGAAGGGCGGCATTGGCTTCTGAAGGAGGGGGAGGGGTGTCAGTTGTCAACAGAGAAGAAAGGTCACCGGGGAGATCTGGCCCGACTGCTCAGTAGTCGGCCCGAATCTCGGGGACTACAGCCCGCGGGTGCGCCAGCGCGCCCCCGCAGAGAAAGAAGAAGACTCACCCCGACTGTCCGACAAGTCGGCAGTCCGATTGGCCAGCTCCTCAACATTGGCGTTGAAGTAGGTCACGCGAGGATTGTGGTAATCCTGCATCAAAATTTCAAAAAAAGTGTTGGTACTTGGAACTCACCGATTAGAGTTCCGAGCCGCCTGCTCGGCAGCCGGCCCGAAACTCGGGGACTACACCCAGTGGGTGCGCTGGCGCGCCCCCACAAAGAAAAACAAGGAAGCAAAGCAAAAAGGAAGGATGCGTACCGGGATGGTTGTTCGTGATGCCAGATATGCCTTTGTTGGGGAACGCAGTAATTTCAAAATTTTCCTACACACACGCAATATCATGGTGATGCATAGCAACGAGAGGGGAGAGTGTTGTCTACGTACCCTCGTAGACCAACAGCGGAAGCGTTATGACAACGCGGTTGATGTAGTCGTATGTCTTCACGGCCCGACCGATCAAGCACCGAAACTACGGCACCTCCGAGTTTTAGCACACGTTCAGCTCGATGATGATCCCCGGACTCCAATCCAGCAAAGTGTCGGGGAAGAGTTCCGTCATCACGACGACGTGGTGACGATCTTGATGTTCTACCGTCGCAGGGCTTTGCCTAAGCACCGCTACAATATTATCGAGAGTATGGTGGAAGGGGGCACCACACATGGCTAAGAAAACGATCACGAGGATCAACTTGTGTGTCTAGAGGCGCCCACCTGCCCCCGTATATAAAGGAGCAAGGGGGGAGGCCGGCCGGCCCTTGGGCGCGCCAAGGAGGAGGAGTCCTCCTCCTAGTAGGAGTAGGACTCCCCTCTTTCCTACTCCTACTAGGAGGGGGAAAGGAAGGGGAGAGGGAGAAGGAAAGGGGGGCGTCGCCCCCCCTCTCCTAGTCCAATTCGGACCAGAGGGGGAGGGGGCACGCGGCCCACCCTGGCCGCCCCTCTCTCTTCCACTAGGGCCCATAAGGCCCATTACTTCTCCCGGGGGGGTTCCGGTAACCCTCCGGCACTCCGGTTTTCTCCAAAATCACCCAGAACACTTCCGGTGTCCGAATATAGCCGTCCAATATATAAACTCATAATGAAACTGTCATCGTAACGTTAAGCGTGCGGACCCTACGGGTTCGAGAGCAATGTAGACATGACCGAGACATGTCTCCGGTCAATAACCAATAGCGGAACCTGGATGCTCATATTGGCTCCCACATATTCTACGAAGATCTTTATCGGTCAGACCGCATAACAACATACTTTGTTCCCTTTGTCATCGGTATGTTACTTGCCCAAGATTCGATCGTCGGTATCTCAATACCTAGTTCAATCTTGTTACCGGCAAGTCTCTTTACTCGTTTCGTAATACATCATCTCGCAACTAACTCATTAGTTGCAATTCTTGCAAGGCTTATGTGATGTGCATTACCAAGAGGGCCCAGAGATACCTCTCCGACAATCGGAGTGACAAATCCTAATCTCGAAATACGCCAACCCAACATGTACCTTTGGAGACACCTGTTGAGCTCCTTTATAATCACGCAGTTACGTTGTGACGTTTGGTATCACACAAAGTGTTCCTCCGGCAAACGGGATTTGCATAATCTCATAGTCATAGGAACATGTATAAGTCATTAAGAAAGCAATAGCAACATACTAAACGATCGGGTGCTAAGCTAATGGAATAGGTCATGTCAATCACATCATTCTCCTAATGGTGTGATCCCGTTAATCAAATGACAACACATGTCTATGGTTAGGAAACATAACCATCTTCGATTAACGAGCTAGTCAAGTAGAGGCACACTAGTGACGTTTAGTTTGTCTATGTATTCACACAAGTATTATGTTTTCGGATAATACAATTCTAGCATGAACAATAAACTTTTATCATGATATAAGGAAATAAATAATAACTTTATTATTGCCTCTAGGGCATATTTCCTTCAGTCTCCCACTTGCACTAGAGTCAATAATCTAGATTACACAGTAATGATTCTAACACCCATGGAGCTTTGGTGCTGATCATGTTTTACTCGTGGAAGAGGCTTAGTCAACGGGTTTGCTACATTCAGATCCGTATGTATCTTGCAAATCTCTATGTCTCCCACCTGGACTAGATCCCGGATGGAATTGAAGCGTCTCTTGATGTGCTTGGTTCTCTTGTGAAATCTGGATTCCCTTGCCAAGGCAATTGCACCAGTATTGTCACAAAAGATTTTCATTGGACCCGATGCACTAGGTATGACACCTAGATCGGATATGAACTCTTTCATCCAGACTCCTTCGTTTGCTGCTTCTGAAGCAGCTATGTACTCCGCTTCACATGTAGATCCCGCCACAACACTTTGTTTAGAACTGCACCAACTGACAGCTCCACCGTTTAATGTAAACACGTATCCGGTTTGCGATTTAGAATCGTCCGGATCAGTGTCAAAGCTTGCATCAATGTAACCATTTACAATGAGCTCTTTGTCACCTCCATATATGCGAAACATATCCTTAGTCCTTTTCAGGTATTTCAGGATGTTCTTGACCGTTGTCCAGTGATCCACTCCCGGATTACTTTGGTACCTCCCTGCTAGACTTATAGCAAGACATACATCAGGTCTGGTACACCGCATGGCATACATGATAGAGCCTATGGCTGAAGCATAGGGAACATCTTTCATTTTCTCTCTATCTTCTGAAGTGGTCGGGCATTGAGTCTTACTCAATTTCACACGTTGTAACACAGGCAAGAATCCTTTCTTTGCTTGATCCAATTTGAACTTCTTCAAAACTTTGTCAAGGTATGTGCTTTGTGAAAGTCCAATTAAGCGTCTTGATCTATCTCTATAGATCTTAATGCCCAATATGTAAGCAGCTTCACCGAGGTCTTTCATTGAAAAACTCTTATTCAAGTATCCCTTTATGCTATCCAGAAATTCTATATCATTTCCGATTAGTAATATGTCATCTACATATAATATCAAAAATGCTACAGAGCTCCCACTCACTTTCTTGTAAATACAGACTTCTCCAAAACTCTGTACAAAACCAAATGCTTTGATCACATTATCAAAGCGTTTATTCCAACTCCGAGAGGCTTGCACCAGTCCATAAATGGATCGCTGGAGCTTGCACACTTTGTTAGCTCCCTTTGTATCGACAAAACCTTCTGGCTGCATCATATACAACTCTTCTTCCAGAAATCCATTCTGGAATGCAGTTTTGACATCCATCTGCCAAATTTCATAATCATGAAATGCGGCAATTGCTAACATGATTCGGACAGACTTAAGCATCGCTACGGGTGAGAAGGTCTCATCGTAGTCAATCCCTTGAACTTGTCTAAAACCTTTTGCGATAAGTCGAGCTTTGTAGACAGTAACATTACCGTTAGCGTCAGTCTTCTTCTTGAAGATCCATTTATTCTCAATTGCTTGCCGATCTTTGGGCAAGTCAACCAAAGTCCACACTTTGTTCTCATACATGGATCCCATCTCAGATTTCATGGCTTCAAGCCATTTTGCGGAATCTGGGCTCACCATCGCTTCTCCATAGTTCGTAGGTTCATCATGATCTAGTAGCATGACTTCCAGAACAGGATTACCATACCACTCTGGTGCGGATCTTACTCTGGTTGATCTATGAGGTTCAGTAGTATCTTGTTCTGAAGTTTCATGATCATCATCATTAGCTTCCTCACTAATTGGTGTAGGTGTCACAGAAACCGGTTTCTGTGATGTACTACTTTCCAATAGGGGAGCAGGTACAGTTACCTCATCAAGTTCTACTTTCCTCCCACTCACTTCTTTCGAGAGAAACTCCTTCTGTAGAAAGTTTCCGAATTTAGCAACAAAAGTCTTGCCTTCGGATCTGTGATAGAAGGTGTATCCAATAGTTTCCTTTGGATATCCTATGAAGACACATTTCTCTGATTTGGGTTGAAGCTTTTTCACATAAGCAACGCAGCCCCAAACTTTCAGAACCGACAACTTTGGTTTCTTGCCAAACCACAGTTCATAAGGCGTCGTCTCAACGGATTTTGATGGTGCCCTATTTAACATGAATGTGGCCGTCCCTAAAGCATAACCCCAAAATGATAGCGGTAAATCAGTAAGAGACATCATAGATCGCACCATATCTAGTAAAGTACGATTACGACATTCGGACACACCATTAGCTGTGGTGTTCCGGGTGGCGTGAGTTGCGAAACTATTCCGCATTGTTTCAAATGTAGACCAAACTCGTAACTCAAATATTCTCCTCCACGATCAGATCGTAGGAATTTTATTTTCTTGTTACGATGATTTTCAACTTCACTCTGAAATTCTTTGAACTTTTCAAATGTTTCAGACTTATGTTTCATTAAGTAGATATACCCATATCTACTTAAGTCATCTGTGAAGGTGAGAAAATAACGATATCCGCCACGAGCCCCAACATTCATCGGACCACATACATCTGTATGTATGATTTCCAACAAATCTGTTGCTCCCTCCATAGTACCGGAGAACGGTGTTTTGGTCATCTTGCCCATAAGTCACGGTTCGCAAGTACCAAGTGATTCATAATCAAGTGGTTCCAAAAGTCCATCAGTATGGAGTTTCTTCATGCGCTTTACACCGATATGACCTAAGCGGCAGTGCCACAAATAAGTTGCACTATCAGTATCAACTCTGCATCTTTTGGCTTCAACATTATGAATATGTGTGTCACTACTATCGAGATTTAATAAGAATAGACCACTCTTCAAGGGTGCATGACCATAAAAGATATTACTCATATAAATAGAACAACCATTATTCTCTGATTTAAATGAATAACCGTCTCGCATCAAACAAGATCCAGATATAATGTTCATGCTCAACGCTGGCACCAAATAACAATTATTTAGGTCTAATACTAATCCCGAAGGTAGATGTAGAGGTAGCGTGCCGACCGCGATCACATCGACTTTGGAACCATTTCCCACGCGCATCGTCACCTCGTCCTTAGCAAATCATCGCTTAATCCGTAGTCCCTGTTTCGAGTTGCAAATATTAGCAACAGAACCAGTATCAAATACCCAGGTGCTACTGTGAGCATTAGTAAAGTACGCATCAATAACATGTATATCATATATACCTTTGTTCACCTTGCCATCCTTCTTATCCGCCAAATACTTGAGGCAGTTCCGCTTCTAGTGACCAGTCTGCTTGCAATAGAAGCACTCAGTTTCAGGCTTAGGTCCAGACGTGGGTTTCTTCTCTTGAGCAGCAACTTGTTTGCCGTTCTTCTTTAAGTTCCCCTTCTTCTACCCTTTGCCCTTTTTCTTGAAGCTAGTGGTCTTGTTGACCATCAACACTTGATGCTCCTTTTTGATTTCTACCTCCGTAGCTTTCAGCATTGCGAAGAGCTCGGGAATAGTCTTATTCATCCCTTGCATATTATAGTTCATCACGAAGCTCTTGTAGCCTGGTGGCAGTGATTGAAGAATTCTGTCAATGACGCAATCATCTGGAAGATTAACTCCCAATTGAATCAAGTGATTATTATACCCAGACATTTTGAGTATATGCTCACTAACAGAACTGTTCTCCTCCATCTTGCAGCTGTAGAACTTATTGGAGACATCATATCTCTCAATCCGGGCATTTGCTTGAAATATTAACTTCAACTCCTGGAACATCTCATATGCTCCATGACGTTCAAAACATCGTTGAAGTCCCGATTCTAAGCCGTAAAGCATGGCACACTGAACTATCGAGTAGTCATCAGCTTTGCTCTGCCAAACGTTCATAACATCTGGTGTTGCTCCAGCAGCAGGCCTGGCACCCAGCAGTGTTTCCAGGACATAATTCTTCTGTGCAGCAATGAGGATAATCCTCAAGTTACGGACCCAGTCCGTGTAATTGCTACCATCATCTTTCAACTTTGCTTTCTCAAGGAACGCATTAAAATTCAACGGAACAACAGCACGAGCCATCTATCTACAATCAACATAAACAAGCAAGATACTATCAGGGACTAAGTTCATGATAAATTTAAGTTCAATTAATCATATTACTTAAGAACTCCCACTTAGATAGACATCCCTCTAATCCTCTAAGTGATCACGTGATCCAAATCAACTAAACCATGTCCGATCATCACGTGAGATGGAGTAGTTTCATTGGTGAACATCGCTATGTTGATCATATCTATTATATGATTCACGCTCGACCTTTCGGTCTCCGTGTTCCGAGGCCATATTTGTATATGCTTGGCTCGTCAAGTATAACCTGAGTATTCCGCGTGTGCAACTGCTTTGCACCCGTTGTATTTGAACGTAGAGCCTATCACACCCGATCATCACGTGGTGTCTCAGCACGAAGAACTTTCGCAACGGTGCATACTCAGGGAGAACACTCCTTGATAATTAGCGAGACATCATCTTAAAATGCTACCGTCAATCCAAGCAAGATAAGATGCATAAAAGATAAACATCACATGCAATCAATATAAGTGATATGATATGGCCATCATTATCTTGTGCTTGCGATCTCCATCTTCGAAGCACCGTCATGATCACCATCGTCACCGGACCGACGCCTTGATCTCCATCGTAGCATCATTGTCGTCTCGATAATCTTATGCTTCTACGACTATCGCTACCGCTTAGTGATAAAGTAAAGCATTACAGGGCGATTGCATTGCATACAATAAAGCGGCAACCATATGGCTCCTGCCAGTTGCCGATAACTCGGTTACAAAACATGATCATCTCATACAATAAAATTTAGCATCATGTATTGACCATATCACATCACAACATGCCCTGCAAAAACAAGTTAGACGTCCTCTACTTTGTTGTTAGAAGTTTTACGTGGCTGCTACGGGCTTTAAGCAAGAACCAATCTTACCTACGCATCAAAAACCACAACGATAGTTTGTCAAGTTGGTGCTGTTTTAACCTTCGCAAGGACCGGGCGTAGCCACACTCGGTTCAACTAAAGTTGGAGAAACTGACACCCGCCATCCACCTGTGTGCAAAGCACGTCGGTAGAACCAGTCTCGCATAAGCGTACGCGTAATGTCGGTCCGGGCCGCTTCATCCAACAATACCGCCGAACCAAAGTATGACATGCTGGTAAGCAGTATGACTTATATCGCCCACAACTCACTTGTGTTCTACTCGTGCACAACATCAACGCATAAAACTTGGCTCGGATGCCACTGTTGGGGAACGTAGTAATTTCAAAATTTTCCTACGCACACGCAAGATCATGGTGATGCATAGAAACGAGAGGGGAGAGTGTTTTCTACGTACCCTCGTAGACCGACAGCGCAAGCGTTATGACAACGCGGTTGATGTAGTCGTACGTCTTCACGGCCAGACTGATCAAGCACCGAAACTACGGCACCTTTGAGTTTTAGCACACGTTCAGCTCGATGACGATCCCCGGACTCCGATCCAGCAAAGTGTCGGGGAAGAGTTCCGTCAGCACGACGGTGTGGTGACGATCTTGATGTTCTACCATTGTAGGGCTTTGCCTAAGCACCGCTACAATATTATCAAGGACTATGGTGGAAGGGGGCACCGCACACGGCTAAGAAAACGATCACGAGGATCAATTTGTGTGTCTAGAGGTGCCCCCTGCCCCCGTATATAAAGGAGCAAGGGGGGAGGCCGGCCGGCCCTTGGGAGCGCCAAGTAGGAGGAGTCGTCCTCCTAGTAGAAGTAGGACTCCCCTCTTTCCTACTCCTACTAGGAGGGGGAAAGGAAGGGGGGAGGGAGAAGGAAAGGAGGGCGCCGGCCCCCCTCTCCTAGTCCAATTCGGACCAGAGGGGGAGGGGGGGCGCGGCCCACCCTGGCCGCCCCTCTCTCTCTCCACTAGGGCCCATAAGGCCCATTACTTCTCCCGGGGGGGTTCCGGTAACCCTCCGGCACTCCGGTTTACTCCGAAATCACATGGAACACTTCCGGTGTCCGAATATAGTCGTCCAATATATCAATCTTTATGTCTCGACCATTTCGAGACTCCTCGTCATGTCCGTGATCATATCCGGGACTCCGAACAAACTTCGGTACATCAAAATATATAAACTCATAATGAAACTGTCATCGTAACGTTAAGCGTGCGGACCCTACGGGTTCGAGAACAATGTAGACATGACCAAGACATGTCTCCGGTCAATAACCAATAGCGGAACCTGGATGCTCATATTGGCTCCCACATATTCTACAAAGATCTTTATCGGTCAGACCGCATAACAACATACTTTGTTCCCTTTGTCATCGGTATGTTACTTGCCCGAGATTCGATCGTCGGTATCTCAATACCTAGTTCAATCTTGTTACCGACAAGTCTCTTTACTCGTTTCTTAATACATCATCTCGCAACTAACTCATTAGTTGCAATGCTTGCAAGGCTTATGTGATGTGCATTACCGAGAGGGCCCAGAGATACCTCTCCGACAATCGGAGTGACAAATCCTAATCTCGAAATACGCCAACCCAACATGTACCTTTGGAGACACCTATAGAGCTCCTTTATAATCACCCAGTTACGTTGTGACGTTTGGTACCACACAAAGTGTTCCTCCGGCAAACGGGAGTTGCATAATCTCATAGTCGTAGGAACATGTATAAGTCATGAAGAAAGCAATAGCAACATACTAAACGATCAGGTGCTAAGCTAATGGAATGGGTCATGTCAATCACATCATTCTCCTAATGATGTGATCCCGTTAATCAAATGACAACACATGTCTATGGTTAGGAAACATAACCATCTTTGATTAACGAGCTAGTCAAGTAGAGGCACACTAGTGACGTTTAGTTTGTCTATGTATTCACACAAGTATTATGTTTCCGGATAATACAATTCTAGCATGAACAATAAAATTTTATCATGATATAAGGAAATAAATAATAACTTTATTATTGCCTCTAGGGCATATTTCCTTCAGCCTTGGTGCACTCCTTGATGGCGCCGTCCTCAGCCCGGAGCTTGTCTTGGACGTCCAAGAGCGCCCGGTTCAACGGGCCCGTCCCGCCAGCCCGCACCCACCCGTGGGCGCGGCAGGTGTCCGGGATCGTGGAGCTCGCAGCGCCGGTCTCCAGAGGAGGCGGCGCTGAGGCTGCCTTCGCGAGACGCCGGTGTGTCGGCATGCTGACCTCGAGGGCCAGGCCCGTCGGCGCCGCGCCTCCGGTTGGCGGCACTGGCGGGTCCGCCGGTTGCCCGCCTGGCGCGCTTCTAGCGGGTGGCGGTGGCGGCACAATGGCTTCGGGCGTGGCGGTGACATCGGCGTCCCTCTCCATGACCGGGTTCTCGTCACCGACTTCCCAGTCTGCGCCGTGAGCTCCGGTGGCGGCGGCGCAGAGTTCAAGGGGACGACAAACACCGCCGACTGGCGGTGTGCGGCTTCCTCAGCACGCTTCTTCTCCGCATCGGCGCCTCGGCTTCCGCCAGCTTTTTCATGGTAGCGGCCTCCGCCTTGTCGGCTTTCGCTTTCTTCAGGGGGGCGGCTTCCCGCTCCTCACGCGCCTCCCGCGTGTTCCGCTCCGTCGCCTCCCGGAGGTCGGCGGCTGGATCAATCCACCGGGTGGTGGAGGAGGTCTCCACCGACTTTACGACGGAGCCGGCGGCCGACTTCTCAAGAGAGAGCGAGGCCCTAAAGTCGGGAAAATAAAGTAAAGGGATTTCAGACAGACTCAATAAAGAATGTGAAGGTACAAAGGGAGATAGTACTTACGACGAGGTCAGCTGCGGCGTCTTCACCACCTTGCGGAAGCGGTTGTCCTTTGCGGCCGCTTCGTCCCGCTTGGTTGCCGCGGCTGAGCCCTTGGGCTTCTTTGGCCGGCTGCCGAATAGGCTCATCCCGGCCCTGCGCTTCTTGCCGCCGCCTTGAGTGTCCGGCGGGGCTGACGAGCCCGCGCCCGGCTTGCCGGCTCCTGGCTGGTGGCGTGGGGCAACCTCCTCGTCATCATCAGGCCAGTCCTCGAGACTGGCCCCAAGTCTCGGGCCACCTGCTGCGCCGCCTCCTCCCTCGGCGTCGTCCTCCAGGGCCACCACCCCCAATTCGAGGTCGTCCACATCGCTCTCCGCTCGGTTGGGGAAGAACTCACGGTCCGGCCCCACAGTGCCGACTGCTGGCTGGAGGAGGGGGTTCTGACCAAAGCCGACTGGTCAGAACAAACAAGACGGACTCGGCAGTAAAGATGTCAGGAGAATCGAAGAAAAAGAGAGAAGGAAAACGACTCACCGGAGGCGGAGGGGCGCACGCGAATACGGCTCTTTGCCGAACTGCCACTCTTCGTTGAGGTCGCAGCTCGCAAGATAGTTCACCTTGTAGGCTACCTCCTCGTGAGGCATCTCCTTGGTGCACATTCGGCTCGGGTCTCGGTGCCCGCTCATCTGGCAGATCATGTGGGGGTGACTTTGAGGGGCAGCACTCGGCGCGCCATGAAGGCGGCCAGCAAGTCCAGCCCGGTCAGGCCCTCCGACTGCACCAGTACTCGAAGCCACGCAACGGCGGCGGCTCCTGCAGGCGTCAACGTCCGGGCCCGGTCCGACCAGTTGGGCTACCTCCCAGCCGGCGGGCCGGCTACGTAGGCCGGCAGGTTGACCCAATCACCCTCCGCGGAGACGTTCTTCACGTAGAAGTACGACCGCTGCCACATCTTCACCGATTTGATCAGCCTGATGGAGGGAAATGGGTTGTCGGCCCCCGACCTCCGCACGGCGATGCACATGCCGCACTGAGCCGGCACGCCCGTGGCTTGGGTGCCGAACTTGGAGTAGAAGAACTCCCCCCAGAGCTCGATGGTGGGGAGAACGCCGATGAAGCCTTCGCATAGGGTGACGAAGGCAGACAGTACCACCACCGTGTTGGGGGTGAGGTGGTGCGGCTGGAGTCCGTAGAACTCGAGGAAGGAGCGAAAGAAGTTGCTCGCCGGCAGGCCCAGGCCGCGCAGGCAGTGCGAGCGGAAGACGACCCGCTTGCCCTCCTGCGGCGCCAGCGAAATTTCTCCCCTCCGCGCGAGGCGGACCCTCACGAGGTCCTCGTCGGGCAATCGATGCGTCTTGCGGAGGAAATCGATGTGATCCTCGTGGACCTCCGAACCATCCCAGGTGCCGGAGTGCGCCATCGGGGGCGTGACGGCGGAGGAAGAGCTCATTGTGAGCGGGCCGCCGCGACGTTTGACGAGGCTCGAGGTGCAGAGAGAGAGAGAAGAAGGAGAGAAAGCAGTGGGGAGGTGGGACGCGCATGCTCCGCCGCTTCCCCTCCTTCCCCTACTTATAGCCCAGTGGGCTGCGAAGCCGAGGGTGCGGTTGTGGGATTTACTGCGCCCACTACCCCACGCCCCCCATGTTTATCGCGCAAAGTTACTGCATGCAGTAACTCCGTGAGAACCTCAACCATCCCCCGCGGCCGCAGCGGATCCACTCGCGTGCCGAGGCGCGGTAGTGGCGGGCCCCGCCTGCAGGCATGTCCCATCTCGCGGATGGGTAGGCAGGCCGGCCCGGCCACTGGTTGCCACGTGGTGGGCACGAAGTGGGTGGCGGCAGGAAGCTTAGCTTGTACGCCACTGAGTTCCCGACAGGGCATTCGAAAGTATTTTTGGGATGAGTCGAAATCAGGCGACTCCGACTCCTACCAGTCGGCCCGGCAGAGTCAAGCGGAGTCTCCACCTCAAGTACTCGGAGAATGAAGTTACTGAGGCTCCTCGGCTGGACGTCCGCGGCACCTCATTAGCTTCGGGGACTACTGTCGGAGTAATGGGCCACGGGTAGGCTAACTTGAAGCCCATAACCTTTCAAGACATCGGGGCTGACTGCACCCCTCAAGACAACGGACGGAGAGCCGACTTCAGGAGGGCGGCTGGAGGAACAGCCGGCATCCCCTATGCGTTCGAGTCCTAGAGAGGAGATCAAGACCGGCCGACTCCGACTGGCGGCTTCCAGAGAAGCCGGCCAGGGGGTGTCGTCCCACGACACCAGCAAAGCCCATGCCCTCATTAGGGGGGATGGGACAGGGAGTGGCGACAGTAAAGCCCACTCCCTCCCCTTTTCTAGGGGATGGCCAGGACACAGTGCACTGTACCAGCGGAGATCTCCGTCTGGCACAGCAATGTTGCCATGCTATCCCTGACGTCAGCAACAGTGGGCGGAGTCCTGTACCCACAGCGGCCTGACGGTACGATCCACGGATGATGGGCCCTACCAGTCAGTGAGAGTCCGGAAGACGGCAAGGGCGCCACTAGTCGGACCCGTAGGGAGCCGGCCCGCGGAAGTCGGCCTGCTCCTCCCATGGGTCCCACGCACCATTAACCAGACAAGACGGGGAATGGCTACAGTAATCGCCAGCCAGGCGGCTGGACTGTAGCCACGACCCCATGACCAAGCCTGCGTCATTAGAGGCACCACTACAGTAATCAGCAGCCGGCAGGACCCGCCAGCGGCGGGTGCGGCCTGTCGGCTCCGTACCAGACTAGTCGGCTGGGCCCACCAATCGGCGGGCCCCAGTAGTCGGCAGGAGGGCCCGCAGGCGAAGAGACTGACAGCTGGGCCCTGCGTCCATACAGATTACCATTGTACCCCTGGGGGTAGGCTTATATAAACCCTCCAGGACACCCATGCAAAGGGTTCCGATTCATTAGAACTAGACCAGACCTTAGAGGAAGGAGAGAGCTAGCCCTGCCTCCTCCTACCCACAGATACAGCTGGAGGAGCGCCTCTATACTCACTTTGCCTTAGTGATCATGCGAAGACCCCGCAGAGCAGGACTAGGGGTGTTATCTCCTAGGAGAGCCCCGAACCTGGGTAAAGTACGCCGGCGTTCATGTCTATGCCTCATCCCGCTTCCAGGCACCGGCGACGTTCTACCCAACCCCCGACACCCTGGGTGCGCCTAGTGCCATGATTTCAGATCTAAATCGTCTATGTTTTCATGAATATATTTGAGTTCTTGATCCTATCTGCTAGTTATATGCACTTGTTATTGTTCTGATATGTAGACCCCAAAGTACAATTGGGACACACTCCAGGGATGACTGTAATTCGAGGAGTTCATGTATTCACCATGTGTCAATGCTTTGTTTCGGTTCTCTATTAAGAGGAGGCCTTAATATCCCTTAGTTTCGTTATGGACCCCACTGCCATGGGAGGGTAGTACGAAGGATATCATGCACGTTCTTATTATAAGCACGTATGACTATATACAGAATGCATGCCTACGTTGAATTGATAAATTGGAGCTATTATGTATTGCTCTAGGTTGTGAATATTATATGATGAATATTATCCAACACAAATATCCATCGTTGATCTAATGCCTACACTTTTTCTCATATTGTTCTTCGCTAAGTTACTTTCATTGCCGCTGCTGTTACAATCACTACAAAGCTGCTACTGCTATTGTTACTGTTACTGTTACTACTCCTATCAAACTATCATACTACTCTGATACTTAAGACTTTGTTGCTGATATTTAGTTCTTTGGGTGTGGTTTAACTTATAGCTCAACTGCTAATACTCATCAATATTCTTTTGCTCCTTTGGTGTCAAATCAATAAATTTGGTTGAACTACTACCCTCAAAGACTGGCGTGATCCCCTATACATGCGGGTTATCATTCTGCAACAACTGGGTGTACCATGTAACCATATGGGTGAGACCATCTTCATAGCAGCTCATCAATTGGTCCAATGCTTTGACTCGTTCGAGTCATAGCTAGCGGCATGCATGGATCTCAAGTACTTTAATGATGTCCTTACTAGTGATCCTTGTGACTTAGTACTTGGTTGTGTTCATGATCAATGCTTTGGGTAAGAATCGTTCAAAAGATACTGCTTTGATTGAGTGTGTGTGTGTGTGTGTGTGTGTGTGAGAGAGAGAGAGAGAGAGAGATAGATAGAGAGAGAGAGAGAGAGACGGAGGCTAAGTTTCAAAAAATAGGTAGATATCAAAGTGTGTAGCAATATTTGATAGAACTAGACAACACAAGGTATGTTGGATAGGTGAACAACTTTATGGCTCCACTAGGGAGAGCTCCAAATATAAAACTTCATTTTTATCCAATCAAATATCTTTCTCTCGTGAAAATATCAACCAACATAAAACTCTTTCACCTTCCTACATAGGAGACTATAGTGATATAGTGTGAATCGTGTTTCATGTCTAGCTAGCCAAAATGACATGCATGTTTCCTAGTATACCGAGACTCACCACGGTTCATATCTTCTTTCATAACTTTATCGCTCTATCTAACAACCCTTCGTGATGTTGTCGTTGCTCACATGGCCACGTTCGACCACACGTACCATGTGCTTTTCTCGTAGCATTGTTGCCTTCTACGTAGCTAGTAACTTCCTAAGTGAAGATTGGATCATTTTACTCCTTATGTTGACCAAATGTCATTCAATAATTGAGATAAACAAAATGAAGGGATATAAGCTATAACATGCCACACAAAAGAGATCGGCCACAGAATGTGCGTCACAGATGATTGTTTTGAGAAATCATCACTGATCGACCAATTGGTGGACACACATCATCACCGAACGGCTGGTATTAGAGGGGGGGTCACTGATGACTTGTCAACGGTAATAGATGAGCCTCATCCCTGACTGGTCATGCCACATGGGAATCACCGATGACACGTTATCACTGACAGGTCAATCTTAGTGGCTAGTCAGTGTTGATTCCTATCGCTTTAAGAATTTTCGTACCCAACTCACAACATGTAAATTGAGCTAACCTACCACTTCTATGTCCCGTATCCCAACATCCCAGCCCAATGCCTCCCTTTCTCTTCCTCTCGCGATGGTGGTTGTACACCCTCTACCTTTACCATCTTCCCATGCCCTCACTTGCCTCCTCCAATGTAGCACTTCCCCCTTCCTAGATCTGTATCGCCCTCTCCCTTGCACAACTGCGGCCAAAAACCATGGTGCCGACTAGAGGAGTGGACAGGCCAAAGCACAGCAGTGCTCTCTGTCAGGTGCCGCTCCTCTCTACCTCACTGCATAGTAATCTGTTATTCTGTTTTCGACCAAGTTAGGGTCATTTTTAGTCCCTGACATTTCAAGAAAAGTTTTATGAAATTTTATTTGCATATCCATGATAAATTTATTTGCTGCAATTGGTTAAAGGGTTTACAATCTATTGAAAGATTAGTGGGCAACTCAATTCTTTTGTCTATTGAGCTGCCAGTAAAAACGAAGTTGTACAGTATTATGTTATTCTATTTTTGACCAAGTTAGATACTTTTTTAGTCCATGATTTTTTTTGTTTATATTCAAGATGTGATTATTTGAAGAAATTGGTAAGTGATTTACAATTTATGGATGAAACATCATGCAACTAAGTTGACAGCCGCTGCCACTTGTCGGTCGCCTTCCGTGACAGATAAGATGATGCATGATCAATGGCGTTGTCACGACAAAGGCACCGTTGATGGCAGATGACCCTTTTCGGTTGACTGTCATGTCAGCCGGTCACCCTAGACATAAGCACTTCCATGACATGTCACTTTTTTTCATGGAAGACCACACTTCGATGACTAACGAGCTTTTCTCATTAAATTGAACTACGACATAGGTTGCATGATATTGATTTTGTCATATATTCATTATGGATGTACAACGATGGGGAAAACGCACCTCGAATTACGAAGGCATATTATCACGGAGTATGTTATTGTATTATGGTCGGGGTGGTATTTGTCCCCAGACTTGAGCGATTTTGCTAGATTTGTGCCTTGCACCCGTAGATCCACCGGCTAAAATTGCAACTTCTCCATGGGGAACACCTGAGTGCTCCCATCCATGAGGAACACCTGACTTTGTCCTTAATACACAAATCAGGTAGCCAACGTGGTGTTTTATCGGCCACCAAAGAGATCAGTGACCAACCTCCCTGTTGTCCCTCGATTTATGTCCATACAGTCTACCGCCATGACACGTTTCCCAATCGTTCAAAAAAATGAAAGTATGTCTCTCTCAACCAGAGGAGAAAAGAAAATTAGTTGTATTTTCTACAAGGAAGGTGCGGAATTGGCCTCTAGCTGCTCTCCATCCAGCAAGTTACTCTCTTTCGAAAAATGACAACTCAAGATTACCCATCAAAACCAACACCTTTTCTTCTCCTATAGCTTCATCATCACACCTTTCACTAGTAGTTGGATGTGAGTTATGAGTTTGGTCCATGGAATTTTTACCTCACTCACATACTTTGGAAAATGAGGAAATTCTTGAACTTACTTATGCTGGTATAGTTGACAAGCCTCTGTTCTTGCACCGGTGTCTGCCAGGGTCCGAACCATTAGGTAAAGGATCGGCTCGAAGAAAAGTTAGACAAAGATCATGTGCAAGATCTGTACACATTCATCACCCTCATTACAACATTTTTTAAGCATGAAAGCGAGGTATGATTATGCACACGAAGCTGTAGGGCGAAGGATGACACCTAGAGACAAGGAAGGGCGTAGCAAGCAACGAAGTTCTTCGGGGAGTTAAAAATAAGTATAGATCCAGAGATTCCTAAATAGGCCCCCTGTTGTATTATTTCCAAGGAGGAATACAATGTTCTTTCGTTCTTTCCAATGACAAACAGGAAGTCTGGCAGAAAATTTCATTCCATGTTGGTAACTTAATTTGGCTCTAGGAGGCCAAAGCTACTGATCAAACTTCATTTTATATATTTAATATAGCTCAGCCCTCTTTCTAACAATTCATCATTGATTTCCCCCATATTTGCCTCAGAAAGGGGAAACAAGCTTTTGTAAATTCTGTTCTGTAGCCGAACTAGGCCCTGTATCAGCTCCCATATTTGTCGTGATTGGATCAATCAGACTCCCCCATAGGTAATGCCAACTTTAGATGCCAAATGTCACATACATATTGCGAATACAGAAGTTCTTACGATACCAGCCTCCACGTCAATAAGAGGATGGTATCCTGGTGAAATCGAGGCACAGCAGCATGGAGGGTGATAACTATACCAGTCTAAGGTCTCAGATCTGCTTTCTAGAGAGGTCACGCGGCACTTATATTGATGTTGTGTGGACGGTGATAGATAGACCAGCTAAGGACTCAAATTACAAGCAGATGATGCCCAGCACGTTGTTGCGATAACTTTGTTAAACAAAATTCATAAATAATTCCTAGAAAATAACTATATATCGTGAAAAAAATATAAGCTTGAAAATCAATAACAGTGTCTAAAATAGGAAAAAATGATTTATAGTTAAAAATGTCGTTCCAAAAAAAATGTAATGAATCATGCATTTATGTTGTGGCAGCATTGGATGAATAGACTAATACAAAAATAATTTTTAATTTAAAACTTAAATGCATGGTTTGCTTATGTGGCAGACTTATACGCATGGCTTGGTGAGAGAGAACACTTAAATGCATGGCTTAGTGGGGACATTAAGCTGTACAGTTTGCATGTTGAGAGAATTGGGATGGACTTTTTACGAATATATAGGATATAGGATATAGGATTCATGGATTCCTTTTCCACTAAGGGCATGAGGCACTTATACTGATTTTTTTTGCGAGAACACTTATACAGATGTTGTGTGCTCCATGATGGGCTGGTGTGGGCCTTGGGCCACTGCCTGGGCCTTTAGGTGGGCTTGCGGAAACCTTAGTCTGTTGTATGTCCTTCTCATAGCCTTGAGGTGAGGTGCCATGTACCAGGTGTCGAATATATTTTTTCGAAAAAAAAGGTGTCCAATATATTTCCCTTAAAAATGGTGTCCAATATGTGTGCCGCTTTCGCTTTGTCGCATTGTTGCGGTTGTAGTAATTTCTATCTGATGCAAGTCATGTGACACTCCGTACTCCCTCCGGTCCTTTTTAGTTCGCATATAAGATTTGACTAAAGTCAAGCCTCGTAAAGTTTGACCAACTTTATAGAAAAAAGTACCAACATTCACAATCTGAAATCAATATCAATAGATGTGTCATGACTTAAAGTTTCATATTGTATATCTTTAGCATGGCAGATGTTGATATTTTTTCATATAAATACGGTCAAACTTTATGAAGTTTGACTTTAGAGAATTCTAATATGCAGAGTAAAAAGGACCAGAGAGAGTACTTTATGTGGGGTCTGTCCCAGTAACCTTGGAATCTAAAGCAGGGTAGCCCTCCTTTGAAAGGCTAATGCTTGCCAAGAAAAGTGAAGCAGTTCAAGACTAATTTAATCCGAGTCCCTACTCCCAAGAGACAGAAGCCCCCGGTGGCAAGGAGCATCTACGGCTATGAAAACATCAAACGATCTTGTTATATAGGTTTGGTTACAAAAAAAATGGGAGCTTGGAGAGGCATGTACGAATGCATGGTTAGTTGGGACGTCATGCTCCTCCAACAAGTGGCACTGCAGAGATCGGAGATGGAACAGGAGGCCAAGGCCGATGGGCTCGATCGGCCAACAGTCCCTCAAGATACTCTTGGCTGATGGCCACATAGGGCAGGTCGCTACAGGCCATGGTGCCGGGTGCGTGCAACAGCAGCAGCACCACCATGCATGTCCCCGGCCCGGCCGTGTCGCCGAATATCGACGGTCGTGATCACCGATGGCCGGAATCCGCATAGGGTTCCTCCATGATCGAGATATATCGTGTGGCCCTGTGCATGTTGTTGTCTGAATCTTGTCCGCTTTTAACCCCACGCACGCACGTACACTGGCTGCCACAACCCATCTCTTTCTGCTGCATGTCTCTCCATCAGATCGATCGGGGGATACTATATAATTAGCTGGCTCTCTATAGGTTAGGTCAGTCGGGTCAACCCCTGGACCTCCCTATTTTTGGTTACCTTTGCATGTTCCAATCGGTGCCACTTTCCATGTAATAAGTGTACAACAGTAGCCCCCATCTCTTGATGGGGCAGTTGATGCATCTCTGCTTGTAAAAGAGATCCATCTTCCAAAACAGAAGCAGACAAACGCCTTCATGGGATCCATAGTACACCAACCCCTTTGATCCCTGACACTCAACAAGCCCATCTCAAGTTCTCAACCACTTCACCATGGCACCAATTTTCGACTAACTTCTTCAAGGATAGATCTAATATCACCAAAACACTTAAGAATTCACACCCCACAAAAAAAAACTATAATGTTTCTAGCGGTGAAAATCCGACAGAGTTTATGACTGATGTGAGGCGCGCCTACAATATTCTTTTCCGGGCAAGATGTCCATGGAGACAAGCGTACACCACTGATTTTGCATTCACACAACTTTCAGACAAAAAAATGTTAAACGAAAATAATAATGGAAATATTTAGATAGAAACATTCACTTTGCGAAAAATACATCTAGAGATATTTTGAACATATATTAAAAAATATCTAGGGAAAAAAGGAAATCTTGGATGCATTAATAATGCGCGATAACCATTCTTCGTATGCCCACAAGAACTTCACATAGATATTTAAAAATTTATAACGTGTCCTTTTCCTCACTTAATTTCTAGTTGAAAGAGAAATATAATTACATAGCTTTGCAAAGTATTGTTTCTAAAATCTAATAAACAAATATAAAGATGCATTTGAGCTAATCCATGTAAATTTTATTATAATTCCCTTTCTTTTCATTTTACAGTTAAAAATAAATCATTGGGTAATCCTTTTTTCATGATTTTATATATTGTCATGATTTTCGTTTTCCTAGAAAACGGTACAAATGCAGGCATTGACATACGCACACGTAAACTTATCCTTAGGAAAAAATTCTCACCGAAACACTAGCATGCACCCCACACAAAAAATTTATAATGCCTCTAGTGATATAATGTCGGGAGAGTTTATGACTGGCGTGGCGCCAACATAACCTCTACAAAAAAATACTAGCATATTATCCATGTAGACAAATGTATCACAATGATTTAAATATAATACTAAAATACTGTGTAAAATAACTCTAGGAATTTACTTAAAATACAATGAAAAACAGGAAAATACAAGTCTAGGGCAAAAGGACAAAAATTATGGAACAACTAAATACTGCCCGATAACCATTATATTCTTGAAACAAGATAAGAACTTCACGTAGTACTTTTGAAGTCTACAACAGGCCCCTTTTCCTTGTACTTTTTACTAGTAGTTGATTATAAATGTAATAGTAAAATAGCTTTGAAAATTGTTATCCCTGAAATATTGGAAAGAAATAGTATAATGTTGGGTAGCTAATTGGTATAGATTTTATGGGATTGAGGATCAGATATTATCGGCCCGACCAAAACAGGTGACCAATCCCCGTTGGAGAATATATATGGAGGTGGGTAGCTAAATCTAGGAGGTGAAGGGGAAGCCGCACCAATAGAAGATGAGATTTGCATTTTGGCGAGGGGGACCATTTTCCGATACGGCCGGGATCGGACAATGAAACCGGGGGCGCGCGGGCGGGCATCTGTGCCAACTGACCCATCCATCCGTCTGTCCATTAGGTCTGGTGGTCCTCCTCTCTCTTCATATGCCTCATCGATCGATTCCATGCACCACGATGCAACTCCGGCCGATCGGTGACCAGCGGCCAGTTAGTCAGCTGTACATGCATGAAATGCATGCACGGTAAAATATTGCTGCTGTGCATGCATGGCAGCTAGCTTAGCTAGGGTGACAAACACCTGGACAAAAAAGTGCACTGTGCCACTGCCACGCATGGACACCTTCCTACGTTGCAGTGTCGACCGCCGGTGGATGGAGAGAGATTGATCGATCGATCGATCACAACTGGACGCACCTACGTACTACTCCCTTCGTTTCTAAATATTTGTCTTTCTAAAAATTTCAAATGGTTGCCACATACGGATGTATATAGACATATTTTAGAATAGATTCACTCATTTTGCTCCGTATGTAGTCACTTGTTGAAACCTCTAGAAAGACAAATATTTAGGAACGGATGGAGTACATGCGCTAAGATAGATCAGTTCCAAACATGCATGCCACACGTGTACGGTCTAGATAGTTTTCCTGGCACAGCGATGTACTATTTGTGGTTGCTGTTTCGATCGATCGATCAAAGGAAGAACGAGTAAGAAAAAGTGTTGGGAGAGTGAGAGAGGGAAGAGAGACGTTCAATGAAGAAAATTCGTTGGAGAAAAGGAGAGGGGGGCCATGCAGCGGATAGAAAATGATTTCATGGGGAATTCCGCCGTTTGTCCCTGCACCCATCAATGTGGACCGCTACCTTGGCAGCGGTGGTGGGGGGCGATCTCAGCTGCCTGACGTGCGCTCGCTTGGTCACGTACGTAACCGCCAAACTATCAATACAGAGGAGGGACGAAGAAAAGATGTTGGAATTCGAAAGAGAGTGAGAAGAACGGGAGGAACAAGACAACGGATGAAGATGGAGACGGAGATGAGATAAAAAACACTAGTGTGATTTATATAGAGAGCAACACTGAATCTTCAAGTGCAATTGCATTGCCATCCCTTCTCTTCCCGTTTGGATTTTAGTTTTTTTATACCGAAAAAAGAATTTCGCCGCTCTTTATATAGAGAGCAACACAGACAAACCGACACAAGAAGATGTGGAAACCCTCTTACCCAACATATAGAATATATATATATATATATATATATATAGACACACACATGAGTTACCACACTCTACCACAAAATGAACTAGACTACTGACAAGAAATGGAACCAGGCCTCCATCAGAAAGTATCGGACATAGATTCACCGCTAACACCGAGCTATCCCCACGAAGGCCCCCTGCCTCGCGCTCTAGAGCATGAAGGTGATCATTCCTGCAGACAGTGAGGACCTCGGGTGGCACCTATGAGAACCCGTGTAAAAGAGCGGCTGAGACCCACGGGCATATCGACGCCCTCAAGAGGGAAGTGACACCCACGGGCATCACTACCGCTAGTGCCATAGCACATAGCTTTCACCTGGAACCTCTCACCCATGACATGTAGAGGAATCACAAGCATATGTCCACCCTGACGATAGATCTGTCAGCGCCAAAACAGACCATAAGAGCACGATTTGGGAGCCACTGCTAAAGCACCACCGGTATCAGGGTTAACAATCGCTACTTCCCTGGACGGGTAGTATCGGCGAAGGAGCCCTGGCTCTGGAGCTGATCGATGAGGGAACTGCAGGCCCCTGACTACAGCCGCCCTGCTATGGGTCATTGACCCCCATGCTACTTGTGAACTGCGTAGGGATTTTCCCGAAGAGGAGAGGATGATGCAGTACAGTAGAGATAATTATTTCCCTCATTTAAGAACCAAGGTTATCAATCCAGTAGGAGAACCAATCAAAATCTCGTTAGCAGCACATGCACACAAACAACAAATCCTTGCAACCCAATGCGAACAAGGGGTTCTCTATCCCTCCACAGTTACGTGCAAGATTAAATTGTGTAGTAGTTGATAGGTAGATTAAAAAATACAAAATAAAATAAATAAGGTAAAAGTGCAGCAAGGTATTTTTAGGATTTTGAATATATCACAGAAGTAGACCCGGGGCCATAGTTTTCACTAGAGGTTTTTCTCTCAAAAATGGCATACGATGGGTAAACAAATTATTGTTCGGCAATTGATAGAAATACAAATAATCATCACTATATCCAAGGAAATGATCACATATATAGGCATCACGTTCGAGATAAGTAAACCGACTCCTGCCTGCATCTACTACTATTACTCAACCCATCGACAACTATCCATCATGCATCAAGAGTATTAAGTTCATAAAGAATAGAGTAATGTCATAAGCAAGATGACATGATGTACACAAAGTAAAATCACACATGAATAAACCCCATCTTTTTATCATTAATGGCAATAATAAAAATCAATGTTGGGGATATCGCTTATCGGGAACTTATCGGTCGACCCATGATAAGGGGTAAATTGGTTAATTTATCGGCATATCGGCTGATTTATCACCATATCGGTTGATTTATCGGCCAATTTATCTTATCAGTCAGACAATGGTAAACGATAAATCGGTCGATTTACCGAAATATCGGAAGATATCTTGAACAATGATATAAATACATGTGTTGTCCCTTTCTGTCACTAGGATATAGGTCACCGCAAGATTGAATCCATCACAAAGCACCTCTCCCATTGCAAGAAAAATCAATCTAGTCAGCCAAACCAAATCAATAGATCGGAGAGAAATACAAAGCTATAATAATCATGCATAAAAGAGTTCAGGGAAGACGTAAATAATATTCATGGATAATCTGATCATAAACTCACAATTCATCGTATCCCAACAAACACACCGCAAAAAGTGATTATTACATCAAATAGATCTCCAAGAACAGCAAGGAGAACATTGTATTGAAGATCAAAGAGAGAGAATAAGTCTTCTAGCTACTACCTATGGACCCGTAGGTCTATGGTAAACTACTCACACATCATTAGAAGGGCAGCAAGGTTGATGTAGAGCCCCTCCATGCTTGATTCCCCCTCCGGCAGAGAGCCGAAAAAGGCCTCCAGATGGGATCTCCCGAGAACAGAAGCTTGCGGCGGCAGAAAAAGCATTTTGGGTGGCTCTCTGTTGGTTCCCCGATTTTAGAGAATTTATAGAGGTGGAATTACATCAAAAGTGTGAATGTGGGCCCCATGAGCCACCAGGGTGCGCCAACCCCCCTGGGCGCGCCCTAGTTCCTCGTGGGCTCCTCCTTCATTTTCTGGCCCTCTCCCAAAGCTTACAGGGTCTCTTTTGTGCAGAAAAAAATCTCCAAAAAGTTTCATGGCATTTGGAATTCGTTTAGTATTGATATTCTAAAAAACCAAAAAGAGGCAAGAACATCAACTGACACTAAGCACTAAGTTAATAGGTTAGTCCCAAAGTATGATATATAATTGCATATAAAACATCCAATATTGATCCTATAATAGCATGGAACAATCAAAATTATAGATACGTTAGAGTCGTATCAGATCATCATTGGAATATACAAGCCAAGTTCTATAATAAAAAAATTCCACTAGTTATATGAAAGTGAAAGCATATGAGACTCTCTATGTGAAAAACTTGGTGCTACTTTGAAGCACAAGTTTGGAAAGGATAGTAACATTGTCCTTTCTCTCCTTTTCTCTCATTTTTTCTCTTTTTTATTTTCTTTTATTTTCTACTCTTTTTTTCTTGGGCTCTTTTTGGCCTCTTTTTTTTCCTTCCGTAGTCTCATCCCGACTTGTGGGGGAATCATAGTCTCCATCATCCTTTCCTCACTTGGAACAATGTTGTAATAATGAATGATGATCATCACACTTCTCTTTACTTACGTCTCAAAAAATTAAAACTCAATACTAGAACAAAATATTACTCTATATGAATGCCTCTGGAGGTGTACCAGGATGTGCAATGACCTAGCTAAAATGTATAAAAATGATGAATGGTGGCTGAGCCAAAAATACTAGTTAGCTATATGATCTTGCAAACAAATATGACAATGATGATGTGTGTCATAAAGAAAACAGAATGGTGGATGTTGCATGGCAATATATCTCAGAATGACTATGGAAATGGTATAATAGGTAGGTATGGTGTGGCTGTTTTGAGGAAGCTATAAGGAGGCATATTTGTGATAGAGTGTATCATATCACGGGGTTTGGATGCACCAGCAAAGTTTACACCACATCTCAAGGTGAGAAAGGGCAATGCATGATACCGAAGAGGCTAGAAAATTGCGGAAAGGTGAGAGAGTATATAATCTATGGACTCACATTAGTCATAAAGAACTCAGATACTTATTGCAAAAGTTTATTAGACCTCGAAGCAAAGTATTAATATGCATGCTCCTAGGAGGAGGAGGTTGATAGGAGTTAACCATCGTGCGCCCCCGACCTTCTCTCAAAGGAAGACACTCAATAATAAATCGTGCTCCAACTTCTTAGCATAACGAGAGACCATATGTGCATACTTCGGGAATCACAAACCGCAAGACCAATATTCTTACTAAACAATAATCATTCACTAGTACCTTCCACATATCACCATCTTTATAACGCAAAACTATTGCAAGGAATCAAACTTATCATACTCATTGATCTACATGAATTTTTTTATTATATACCTCTTGAATATCTATCATATTAGGACCAAATTCATAACTCGTGCTAATTGCCATTACTATTATCGACTCTCAAAAAGATATAAGTGAACCATGAGAGTGCAACTATTTTTTTTAAATATAAGCATCGCCGTGCTCTAAAAAAGGTAAGTGAAGCACTAGAGCAACTTCCTAGCTCCAAAGATATAAGTAAAACACATAGAGTATTCTAACAAATCACGAATAATGTGTGTCCCTCTCAAAAAGGTGTGTCCAGCAAAGATGATTGTGACAAACTAAAAGGCAAACAAAGCAAACACTCATATAATACATGATGCTCCAAGCAAAACTCATATCATGTGATGAATAAAAATATAGCCTTGGGAGTCCTTGAATATTAGCCTTGGTAGAAGAAAGAGGGGATGCCATCTGGGGCATCCCCAAGCTTAGATACTTGGGAGTCCTTGAATATTACCTTGGGGTGCCTTGCGCATCACCAATCTTAGGCTCTTGACACTCCTTATTCCTTCATCCATCATGATCTCACTCCAAAGTTGAAAACTTCAGCACACAAAACTCAACAAAAACCGTCATGAGATCCATTAGTATAACAGGCAAATCACCATTTTAGGTATTGTTGTAAACCCATTCATATTTTATTATTTCACTATACCTACTATATTATAAATCCATCGTGGCTTATTGATACGTCTCCAACGTATCTATAATTTTTGATTGTTCCATGCTATTATATTATCAACCTTGGATGTTTTATATGCCTTTATATGCTATTTTATATGATTTTTGGGACTAACCTATTAACCTAGAGCCCAGTGCCAGTTTCTATTTTTTCCTTGTTTTAAAGTATCGCAGAAAAGGAAAATCAAACGGAGTCCAATTGACCTGAAACTTCACGGAACTTATTTTTGGAAGGAAAGCAACCCGGGATACTTGGAGTCCACGTAAGGGAAGCAACGAGGAAGCCACGAGGCAGGGGGGCGCACTCACCCCCTGGGCGCGCCCTCCACCCTCGTGGGCCCCTCGTGGCTCCCTTGACGTACTTCTTCCGCCTATATATCTCCATATACCCTAAAACGATCGGGGAGCACAATAGATCGGGAGTTCCGCCGCCAGAAGCCTCCGTAGCCACCGAAAGCCAATTTAGACCCATTACGGCACCCTGCCGGAGGGGGAATCCTTCTCCGGTGGCCATCTTCATTATCCCGGTGCTCTCCATGACGCGCAGGGATGGAGCTCCCATGTATTCACTGGTGTCAACTGACACCAGTGCCTTGTGGCTTTTCAGCTAATAGTATTAAAAAAACTGCGTATGACCCCAGCCCAAATATTCCCAGCCCAAAAATTCCATTGACCCTAGCCCAGCAGCAGACCAGCTAATCCCTAAAGCCTTAGCCCATAAAATCCATTAATTTCTAAAGAAATCAACAGCCTGCGGCAGCAAACAACGATACAAGGCGAGTCCCAATGCGTACGCACTATGTATCAATTAATCGATGTATGCTACCCAGCTGCTGTACGCGTACGCGAACAGACAGACGCCCTCGTCTCTTCGCCTTCTCATCCCGAACCCTAATTCCGCAGCCGCCGCAGCAAATCGGCGACGAACGACGGCGAACTCGACACTGTTTCATCGGGTGAATGTTGACATCGGCTGACCGTCCGCCACTGCATAATCTTTAATTTGCAAGTGTTGGCTCTTCCTATCCCAGGTAATTTGCGCCTTTTCTCTCGCCTCTCGATCTCTAGACTGTCTACAGACTACGATTCTACAGGTGCATTGATTTCATGATGGCTATTGGCTAAGTAATTTTTTTAGTTTATTTTCTTTGATTTGCCTAGGACCAGGAAGATATGGATAATTTTTTGTTGAAAGGGAAACGACCAGCACTAGATAGTAATGTGGCAGGGCCTTCAAGGCCAGATAGACCAGCACTTGATTTGCTATGTGGAGAAAGACATATTTTCTACAATAACGAATGACGATGTGATTGATCTATTTAAGAAGATGAAAGATCAAGAAGGGAAGTTATGAAATGTGAGTCTCGTATCACTTTATTTTTTCCTTAACGATACTTATTTTTTGCACTATTTCTTTCTTACTATTGTTGTGAATATAATATGTTCTTTTGTTCATCCTTTACAGAAGTTACAAATGAAACGTTCCAAAGTCATCATTTTGCCTATTATTTCCGGAATATGTAAAGAAGTGTTATTTTATGACTTTGCTCAGCCAATACTAGCTACTCGGTATGATTTTTTTAGATGTAATAATAATATCACCTGCATATTGTTGCTTTTTATATCGCCCTCGGCCATTATCTATGTTGTTGCACCACTATAATTTCTGCTAGCAGCTTAGCGTGGGAAGCGATTGACACCAGTGCCCATTTTTTCTAGCTTTGTCCCTGATGACGAGGAGGGAGTAGTTCTCCCTCGGGGCTGAGGGTATGTACCAGTAGCTATGTGTTTGATCTCTCTCTCTCTCTCGTGTTGTTGATTTGGCACGATATTGATGTATCGCGAACCTTGCTATTATAGTTGGATCTTATGTTTCTTCTCCCCCTCTACTCTCTTGTAATGGATTGAGTTTCCCCTTCAAAGTTATCTAATCGGATTGAGTCTTTAAAGATTTGAGAACACTTGATGTATGTCTTGCCGTGCGTATCTGTGGTAACAATGCGATACCACGTGATTTACTTGATGTATGTTTTGGTGATCAACTTGCGGGTTCTGCCCATGAACCTATGCATAGGGGTTGGCACACGTTTTCGTTGTGATTCTCCGGTAGAAACTTTGGGGCACTCTTTGAGGTTCTATGTGTTGGTTGAATAGATGAATCTGAGATAGTGTGATGCATATCGTATAATCATACCCACGGATACTTGAGGTGACATTGGAGTATCTAGGTGACATTAGGGTTTTGGTTGATTTGTGTCTTAAGGTGTTATTCTAGTACAAACTCTAGGGTTGTTTGTGACACTTATAGGAATAGCCCAACGGATTGATTGGAAATAATAACTTTGAGGTGGTTTCGTACCCTACCATAATCTCTTCGTTTGTTCTCCGCTATTAGTGACTTTGGAGTGACTCTTTGTTGCATGTTGAGGTTATATGATCCAATTATGTTATTATTGTTGAGGGACTTGCACTAGTGAAAGTATGAACCCTAGGCCTTGTTTGAACGCATTGCAATATCGTTTACGCTCACTTTTATCATTAGTTACCTTGCTGTTTTTATATTTTCAGATTACAAAAACCTTTATCTACCATCCATATTGCACTTGTATCACCATCTCTTCGCCGAACTAGTGCACCTATACAATTTACCATTGTATTGGGTGTGTTGGGGACACAAGAGACTCTTTGTTATTGGTTGCAGGGTTGCTTGAGAGAGACCATCTTCATCCTATGCCTCCTACGGATTGATAAACCTTAGGTCATCCACTTGAGGGAAATTTGCTATTGTCCTACAAACCTCTGCACTTGGAGGCCCAACAACGTCTACAAGAAGAAGGTTGTGTACTAGACATCAAGATCTTTTCTGGCGCCGTTGCCGGGGAGGTTAGCGCTTGAAGGTATATCTTTAGATCTTGCAATCGAATCTTTTTGTTTCTTGTTTTATCACTAGTTTAGTTTGTAAAAGAAAACTACAAAAAAAATTGAATTAAGGATGCCCCATATTCTTCGTCTTTTTAATATCTATCATGAAAATAAGGATTCCGATAATTGTGCTCAATTGCTAGAGGAATAATGTATTAAAATGTTTGGCACTAAATCTTTGGATGATGAGCATGATTGCAATCTTATTAGTATGAATTCTTTGAATATCCATGATGCTAATGATATGCAAAGCAACAAGCTTGGGGATGCTTTGTTTGATGAAGATGATATTTTTGTCCCCCAAGTTTTGATGAGCAAATTTATTATGATGAAAGCATCCCTATTATCTATGATGATTATTGTGATGACTTGTATGCTATAAAGAATAATGATAACCATGAAACTTGTCATCATGATTTTAGTTTTCAATTGGATTATGCCTCGCATGATAGTTATTTTGTTGAGTTTGCTCCCACTATTATTCATGAGAAGAATTTTGCTTGTGTGGAGAGTAATAAAATTTCTATGCTTGTAGATCATGAAAAGAATGCTTTAGGTGCTAGTTATATTGTTGAATTCATTCATGATGCTACTGAAAATTATTATGAGGGAGGAATATATGCTTGTAGGACTTACAATAATATCAAGTTTCCTCTCTATGTGCTTAAAATTTTCAAGTTAAGCTTGTTTTACCTTCCGATGCAAGTTGATTCTTGTTCCCACAAGTTGTTTGCTCACAAAATCCCTATGCATAGGAAGTATGTTAGACTTAAATGTGCTAGTCATATTCTTCATGATGCTCTCTTTATGTTTCAGTTCTTATCTTTTATGTGAGCATCATTGAAATCATCATGCCTAGCTAGGGGCGTTAAACTTTAGCGCTTGTTGGGAGGCAACCCAATTTTATTTTAGTTTCTTGCTTTTTGATCCTGTTTAATAATAAATTAATCATATATCCTCTTTTATGATTGAGTTTCTATGTTTTAAGTAGTGTTTGTGCCAAGTAGAACCTTTGGGAAGACTTGGGGAAAGTCTTTGCGATCATGCTCTAAAAAACAGAAACATTAGCGCTCACGAGAATTGCTGCCATTTTTTTACTGGAGAGTGCTATTTAGTTAATTCTTTTTGCAGATGATTAATAGACAAATTACTCACGTCCAGAAATTTATTTTAGAATTTTTGGGGTTCCAGAAGTTTGCGTTAGCTACAGATTACTACAGACTGTTCTGTTTTTGACAGATTCTGTTTTTCGTGTGTTGTTTGCTTATTTTGATGAATATATGGCTAGTAAAATAGTTTATAAACCATAGAGAAGTTGGAATACAGTAGGTTAACACCAATATAAATAAACAATGATTTCATTATAGTACCTTGAAGTGGTGTTTTGTTTTCTTTCGCTAACGGAGCTTACGAGTTTTCTGTTAAGTTTTATGTTGTGAAGTTTTCAAGTTTTGGGTAAAGATTCGATGGACTATGGAATAAGGAGTGGCAAGAGCCTAAGCTTGGCGATGCCCGAGGAACCCCAAGGTAATATTCAAGGACAACCAAAAGCCTAAGCTTGGGGATGCCCCGGAAGGCATCCCCTCTTTCGTCTTCGTTCATCGGTAACTTTACTTGGAGCTATATTTTTATTTACCACATGATATGTGTTTTGCTTGGAGCGTCATTTTATTTTATTTTGTTTTTCTTGCTGTTTGAATAAAATACCAAGATCTGAAATTATTAAATTTTAGAGAGTCTTCACATAGTTGCATAATTATTCGACTACTCATTGAGCTTCACTTATATAATTATCTTTTGGAGTAGTTTGTCATTGCTCTAGTGCTTCACTTATATCTTTTTAGAGCACGGTGGTGGTTTTATTTTGAAGAAATAATTGATCTCTCATGCTTCACTTATATTATTTTGAGAGTCTTTAGAACAGCATGGTAGTTTGCTTTGGTTATGAAGCTAGTCCTAATATGATGGGCATCCAAGAGGGATATAATAAAAACTTTCATATAGGTGCATTGAATACTTAGAGAAGTTTGATGCTTGATGATTGTTTTGAGATATGGAGGTAATAATATTAAAGTCGTGCTAGTTGAGTAGTTGTGAATTTGAGAAGTTCTTGTGTTGAAGTTTGCAAGTCCCGTAGCATGCACGTATGGTAAACGTTATGTAACAAATTTGAAACATCGGGTGTTCTTTGATTGTCTTCCTTATGAGTGGCGGTCGGGGACGAGCGATGGCCTTTTCCTACCAATCTATCCCCCTAGGAGCATGCGTGTAGTGCTGAGGTTTTTGATGATTTGTAGATTTTTGCAATAAGTATGTGAGTTCTTTATGACTAATGTTGAGTCCATGGATTATAGGCACTCTCACCCTTCCATCATTGCTAGCCTCTTCGGTACCATGCATTGCCCTTTCTCACATTGAGAGTTGGTGCAAACTTCGCCGGTGCATCCAAACCCCGTGATATGATACGCTCTATCACACATAAACCTCCTTATATCTTCCTCAAAACAGCCACCATACCTACCTATTATAGCATTTCCATAGCCATTCCGAGATATATTGCCATGCAAATTTTCCACCATTCCGTTTATCATGACACATTCATCATTGTCATATTGCTTTGCATAATCATGTAGTTGACATCGTATTTGTGGCAAAGCCACCGTTCATAATTTTTCATACATGTCACACTTGATTCATCACAATCCCGGTACATCGCCGGAGGCATTCATATAGAGTCATATCTTGTTCTAAGTATAGAGTTGTAATTCTTGAGTTGTAAGTAAATAGAAGTGTGATGATCATCATTTTCTAGAGCATTGTCATAAGTGAGGAATAGAAAAAAGAGAGAGAAAGGCCATAAAAAAAGAAGGCCCAAAAAAAGAAAAGAGAAAGGCCATAAAAAGAGAAGGACCAAAAAAATGAGAGAAAAAGAGAGAAGGGACAATGCTACTATCCTTTTCCACACTTGTGCTTCAAAGTAGCACCATAATCCTCATGATAGAGAGTCTCTTGTTTTGTCACTTTCATATACTAGTGGGAATTTTTCATTATAGAACTTGGCTTGTATATTCCAACAATGGAACTCCTCAAGTGCCCTAGGTCTTCGTGAGCAAGCAAGTTGGATGCACACCCACTTACTTTCTTTTGTTGAGCTTTCATACATTTATAGCTCTAGTGCATCTGTTGCATGGCAATCCCTACTCCTTGGATTGACATCAATTGATGGGCATCTCCCTAGCCCATTGATTAGCCGCGTCGATGTGAGACTTTCTCCTTTTTGTCTTCTCCACATAACCCCCCCATTATATTCTATTCCACCCATAGTGTTATGTCCATGGCTCATGCTCATGTATTGCGTGAAGGTTTATGAGTTTGAGATTACTAAAGTATGAAACAATTGCTTGGCTTGTCATCGTGGTTGTGCATGATGAGAGCATTCTTGTGTGACGAAAATGGAGCATGACTAAACTATATGATTTTGTAGGGATGAACTTTCTTTGGCCATGTTATTTTGAGAAGACATGATTGCTTAGTTAGTATGCTTGAAGTATTATTATTTTCATGTCAATATTAAACTTTTGTCTTGAATCTTATGGATGTGAATATTCTTGCTACAATAAAGAGATATACATGATGAATATGTTAGGTAGCCTTCCACATCAAAAATTTTGTTTTTATCATTTACCTACTCGAGGACGAGCAGGAATTAAGCTTGGGGATGCTGATGCGTCTCCAACGTATCTATAATTTTTGATTGTTCCATGCTATTATATTATCAACCTTGGATGTTTTATATGCCTTTATATGTTATTTTATATGATTTTTGGGACTAACCTATTAACCTAGAACCCAGTGCCAGTTTCTGTTTTTTCCTTGTTTTAGAGTATCGCAGAAAAGGAAAAATCAAACGGAGTCCAATTGACCTGAAACTTCACGAAACTTATTTTTGGAAGAAAGCAACCCGGGAGACTTGGAGTCCACGTAAGGGAAGCAACGAGGAAGCCACGAGGCAGGGGGGCGCACCCACCCCCCCTAGGCGCGCCCTCCACCCTCGTGGGCCCCTCGTGGCTCCCCTGACTTACTTCTTCCGCCTATATATCTCCATATACCCTAAAACGATCGGGGAGCACAATAGATCGGGAGTTCCGCCGCCAGAAGCCTCCGTAGCCACCGAAAGCCAATCTAGACCTGTTCCGGCACCCTGCCGGAGGGGGAATCCCTCTCCCTGGCCATCTTCATCATCCCGGTGCTCTCCATGACGAGGAGGGAGTAGTTCTCCCTCAGGGCTGAGGGTATGTACCAGTAGCTATGTGTTTGATCTCTCTCTCTCTCTCTCGTGTTCTTGATTTAGCACGATCTTGATGTATCACGAGCTTTGCTATTATAGTTGGATCTTATGTTTCTTCTCCCCCTCTACTCTCTTGTAATGGATTGAGTTTCCCCTTCGAAGTTATCTTATCGGATTGAGTATTTAAAGATTTGAGAACACTTGATCTATGTCTTGCCGTTCATATCTGTGGTGACAATGGGATACCACGTGATTCACTTGATGTATGTTTTGGTGATCAACTTGCGGGTTCTGCCCATGAACCCATGCGTAGGGGTTGTCACACGTTTTCTTCGTGATTCTCCGGTAGAAACTTTGGGTCACTCTTTGAGGTTCTATGTGTTGGTTGAATAGATGAATCTGAGATTGTGTGACTCATATCGTATAATCATACCCACGGATACTTGAGGTGGCATTGGAGTATCTAGGTGACATTAGGGTTTTGGTTGATTTGTGTCTTAAGGTGTTATTCTAGTACGAACTCTAGAGCTGTTTGTGACACTTATAGGAATAGCCCAACGGATTGATTGGAAAGAATAACTTTGAGGTGGCTTCGTACCCTACCATAATCTCTTCGTTTGTTCTCCGCTATTAGTGACTTTGGAGTGACTCTTTGTTGCATGTTGAGGGATAGTTATATGATCCAATTATGTTATTATTGTTGAGGGACTTGCACTAGTGAAAGTATGAACCCTAGGCCTTGTTTGATCGCATTGCAATATCGTTTACGCTCACTTTTATCATTAGTTACCTTGCTGTTTTTATATTTTCAGATTACAAAAACCTTTATCTACCATCCATATTGCACTTGTATCACCATCTCTTCGCCGAACTAGTGCACCTATACAATTTACCATTGTATTGGGTGTGTTGGGGACACAAGAGACTCTTTGTTATTGGTGGCAGGGTTGCTTGAGAGAGACCATCTTCATCCTATGCCTCCTACGGATTGATAAACCTTAGGTCATCCACTTGAGGGAAATTTGCTATTGTCCTACAAACCTCTGCACTTGGAGGCCCAACAACGTCTACAAGAAGAAGGTTGTGTAGTAGACATCAGTTATACCCCTGATACAATCCATAGATTCATCAAAACAAGCAAACAATGCAACGAAAATAGAATCTGTCAAAACAAAACAGTCTGTAACGATTTGAATAATGATCATACATCTGTAGCTCCAAAAATTCTTAAAAATTAGGACAACAAGGGGAGTTTTTATATCAATCATTTGTAAACCATTCAGAATTTTATCATGCTCCATAAATTTTTAACAATTCTTCTACTGGGCGCAAAAGTTTCCATTTTCTCACAGAATCAAGGCAATTATCATCCAAATCATCCCAAACGCTTTACTTGGCAAAAACACTAACTAAAACACGAAAACACAACCATAACAGTAGCACAATTGCGCGCACAAAAAATGAACTAGAAAAATTAAGATAACTATTGGGTTGCCTCTGTTGGGGAACGTCGCATGCAATTTCAAAAAATTTCCTACAATCACACAAGATCTATCTAGGAGATGCATAGCAACGAGAGGGGGAGAGTGTGTCCATGTACCCTTGTAGACCAAAAGCGAAAGCTTTAGTTTAACGCGGTTGATGTAGTCGAACGTCTTCTTGATTCAACCGATCAAGTACCGAACGTACGGCACCTCCGAGTTATGCACACGTTCAGCTCGATGACATCCCTCGAACTCTTGATCCAACAAAGTGTTGAGGGAGAGTTTCATCAGCGCGACGGCATGATGACGGTGATGGTGAAGTGATCCGTGCAGGTCTTCGCCTAAGCACTGTGACAATATGAACGGAGGAGTAAACAGTGGAGGGGGCACCGCAAACGGCTAAGAACAATTGATGTGTCTTAGAGGCCCCCCCCCACACCTGCATATAAAGGAGGGAGAGGGGAGGAGGCCGGCCTAGGGTGCGCCAAGTGGGAGGATTCCCAATTGGACCCCTAGTCCAATTTGGACCCCCCTTTCCTTTTACCGGAAGGGGAAAGGGTGAAGGAGAGGGAGCAGGAGAAGGAAAGGGGGCGTCGCCCCTCTCCTTGTCCAATTCGGACTCCTTCCATGGGGGAGGGGCATGCCACCTCTTGTGGGCTGCCTTGCCTCTCCCCTATGGCCCATATTCCCGCGGGGGATTCCGGTAATCCCCCAAGTACTCCGATATGTACCCGATACATTCAAAAACACTTCCGGTATCCGAATACCATCGTCCAATATATCAATCTTTACGTCTCGAACATTTCGAGACTCGTCATGTCCGTGATCTCATCTGGGACTCTGAACAATCTTCGATCACCAAAACACATAACTAATAATACAAATCGTCATCGAACATTAAGCGTGCGGACCCTATTGGTTCGAGAACTATGTAGACATGACCAAGACACCTCTCCGGTCAATAACCAATAGTGGAACCTGGATGCTCATATTGGTTCCTACATATTCTACGAAGATCTTTATCGGTCAAACCGTAATGACAACATACGTCATTCCCTTTGTCATCGGTACGTTACTTGCCCGAGATTCGATCATCGGTATCTTCTACGTAATTTAATCTCGTTACTGGCAAGTCTCTTTACTCGTTCCGTAATGCTTCAGCCCGCAACTAACTCATTAGTCACATTGCTTGCAAGGCTTAATGATGTGCATTACCGAGAGGGCCCAGAGATACCTCTCCGATACTCAGAGTGACAAATCCTAATCTCGATCTATGCCAAGCCAACAAACACCTTCAGAGATACCTGTAGAGCATCTTTGTAATCACCCAGTTACGTTGTGACACTTGATAGAACACAAGGCATTCCTCCGGTATTCGGGAGTTGCATAATCTCATAGTCAAAGGAATGTGTATAAGTCATGAAGAAAGCAATAGCAATAAAACTTAACGATCATTATGCTAAGCTAACGGATGGGTCTTGTCCATCACATCATTCTCCTAATGATGTGACCTCGTTCATCAAATGACAACACATGTCAATGGTCAGGAAACTTAACCACCTTTGATTAACGAGCTAGTCTAGTAGAGGCATACTAGGGACACTTTCTTTTGTCTATGTATTCACACATGTACCAAGTTTCCGGTTAATACAATTCTATAATGAATAATAAACATTTATCATGATATTAGGAAATATAAATAACAACTTTATTATTGCCTCTAGGGCATATTTCCTTCAGCCTCCCAATTAGTGTTATTGGTTTACGCACCTAGCTAGGCGTAATACATAGTTTCAAGTGTTGTCATCTTTCAAGTTAATCCCATAGGTGTCCCTTATAATAGATTCATATGGTGGATTAATACTTTTTATAGGTATGTGTTCCATACCCTTTTTTTAATGGGAATTATAATATTATATTATCTACTTTCATATCAATAATAGCACCTATGGTACATAAGAATGGCCTACTAAGTATTATGGGACAAGACGGATTGCAATGAATATCAAGCACAATGAAATCAATGGGTGCATAATTCTTATTTGCAAGAATAATAACATAATTTATGCTACCCAAGGGTTTCTTAATAGTAGAATCCACTAAGTGTAAATTAAGTGAACATTCATCCATATTGGTAAAACCTAGCACATCACATAAATATTTTGGTATTATGGAAACGCTAGCACCCAAATTACATAAAGCATTGCACTCATAATTTTTTATTTTAACATTAATGGTAGTTTCCCACTCATCATATAATTTCCTAGGTATTGAATCCTCCAACTCTAGCTTTTCTTCTAAAGCTTTCATCATAGCTTCTACAATATATTTAGTAAAAGCCTTATTTTGTTCACAAGCATTGGGTGAATTTAGCAAGGATTGCAACAAGGAAATAGACTCAATTAAAGAACAGCTATCATAATTAAAGTCCTTTGAATCCAAAGAAGTGAGCACATCACTATTTAAAGTTTTAACCCCTCCAAACCCACTTTTATCAAAAAAATCATTAAGATATTCACCCTCCGAACAGTGGGGATGCCTTCTAGCTAAAGTTGACTCTTATTTAGTCCCTTTTTCATCAAGTTTAATATCAATAAACAAAGGTTTAATGGCTGTAACACCAATCATTTTCATATCTTCATCATGATTGCAATAAAAACCGATCGAGATTGCTTTTTCTACGAATTCTCGCTTAGCCTTCAACCTAGCAGTTCTTTCTTTCATCAGTGGAAACATAAAGAGCTTTAATGGATTCATTAATATCAAACTTGGGTGGAAAAAAATTTAGTTTTGAGATTTTCCACATCATCAAGTTTACTAAAAAAATTCTATAACGTAGCGTTGAAAATCTTTTGAGCATTAATATTTTTTTAGTATTACTTTCAAGATCAAAGGGAATTTATTATTGTTATTACAAGAATTACCATAGGAAATGCCATAATTCTTAGAGGAATTTTCAGGGAATGGCCTGGGAACAAAATTACCTCTGTGAGCATTACTATTGAAATTGTTTCGTGAGAAAAAAATTCACATCTACGGGATCATTATTTTGCTCAATTAAAGTAGACAATGGCACATCATTAGGATCAATATGAGCACTCTTACGAGCAACCATTTTCATAAGTGCATCTACTTTATCACTCAAAGTACTTATTTCTTCAACATAATTCACTTTTTTTACTAGTATGAGTTCTTTTAGTATGCCATTATGAATAATTTGCCATAATATTATCAAGCAATTTTTCAGCTTCTACTAATGTGATTTCCATAAAGGTATCACCTGCGGCGGAATCTAAGAGATCTCTAGAAAAAAAAATCCCGCATAAAAAATTTATATGATCACCCACAAACTTAAACCGTGAGGAGGGTAATTTCTTATCATTAATTTCACCCTTTCCAAAAATTGGGCAACATGTTCTTGTTAAAGTTTCTTAAAATTCATAATTTTATTTCTAAGAGAAATATTTTCACAGGAGGAAAATGCTTGGCAATGAAAGCATCTTGACACTTATCCCAAGAATCAATACTATTTCGAGGCAAAGATGAAAATCAAGTTTAAGCACAATCTCGTAATGCGAATAGAAATAATTTTAATTTGACAATAGAATTATCCACATCTTTTTTTCTTTTGCATATCACACATTCAACAAAAATGTTAAGATGGGATGCAACATTGTCGTTAGGACTACTAGAAAATTATTCTTTCACAACAAGATTTAGCAAAGCGGCATTAATATCACAAGACTCCACACTAGTGGCGGGAGGAGCAATCAGAGTACTAATAAAGTCATTATTATTAGTATTAGAAAAATCACACACCTCGGTATTTTCTTGACACATCATGACAAAGCAAGCAAACAAGAAATCAAGCAAAAAAGGCGAACGAAAAATGTTTTTGTGTTTTTGTGAAAACATTTTAGAAGTTGGGGAGATGAAAACGAGAGGCAAATGGCAAATAATGTAAATGCTAGGAGATGAAATTTTATGCAATGGTACTTGATAGATGTTGATGATGTCCCCGGCAACGATGCCAGAAATTCATCCTGGTACTTGTGAGCTGCGTTGGGATTTACCCTAAGAGGAGAGGATGATGCAGTATAGTAGAGATAAGTATTTCCCTCAGTTAAGAACCCAACCTGAGGGAATGCTAGATACATAAACAAAAACACAAAATAAAGTAAAGTAAATAAAATTGTAGCAAGGTATTTATGGATTTTTTATATATGATTAAAATAGACTCGGGCGCCATAGTTTTCACTAGAGGATTTTCTCTTGAACATAGCATATGGTGGGTAAACAAATTACTTTTGGGAAATTGATAGAAAAGCGAATAATCATGACAATATCCAAGGCAATAATCATGTATATAGGCATCACGACCGAGACAAGTAGACCGACTCCTGACTGCATCTACTACTATTACTCCACACATCGACCGCTATACAGCTTGCATCTAGAGTATTAAGTTCATAAAGAACGGGGTACCGCCTTAAGCAAGATGACATGATGTAAACAAAGTAAACTCATGCAATATCAATAAACCCAATCTTTTTATCCTAATGGCAACAATACAAATATGTGTCTTGTCTCTTTATGTCACTGGGATATATATCACCACAAGATTGAACCCATCACCAAGCACCTCTCCCATTGCAAGATAAATCAATATAGTTGGCCAAACCAAATCAATAGATCAGAGTGACAAATACAAAGTTATAACAATCATGCATAAAAGAGTCCAGAGAATACTAAAATAATATTCATGGATAATCTGATCATAAACTCACAATTCATCAGATCCCAACATACACACCGCAATAAGTGATTACATTGAATACATCTCCAAGAACATCAAGGATATCATTGTATTGGAGATCAAAGAGAGAAGAAGCCATCTAGCTACTAGCTATGGACCTGTAGGTCTGTGGTAAACTACTTACACATCATTGAAAGGGTCGCAAGGTTGATGTAGAGCCCCTCCGTGGTCTATTCCCCCCTCCGGTAGAGTACCGGGGAGGCCTCCAGATTGAATCTGGCGAGAACAGAAACTTGCGGAGGTGAAAAAAGTATTTCGGGTGGATCTCTGATGTTAGGGAATATTTGAGAATTTATAGAGGTGGAATTAGGTCATGAGGTTCCATGAGGGGCCCACAAGCCTGGAGGTGCACCCTACCACGAGGGCACGCCTCCCGAGCTTGTCACTCCCTCGTGGCGCGTCAGGTCTTCTCCCGAACCTTCTAGGGTCTCTTCTAGTCCAAACAAATAATCCATAGTTTTTTCTCTGTTTGTACTCTGCTTGATATTGATTTCCTGAAAAGCCAAAAACAAGCAAAATACGCAACTAGCACTGGGCACTGGGTTAATAGGTTAGCCCCCAAAAATTATATATAATTGCATAATAAACATCCAAGATTGATACTATAATAGCATGGAACAATCAAAAATTATAAATACGTTGGAGATGTATTAGTAAACTACTCGCACATCATTAGAAGGGCAACAAGGTTGACATAGAGGCCCTCCGTGATCGATTCCCCCTCTGGCAGAGTACCGGGAAAGGTCTCCAGAAGGGATGTCAGAAGAACAGAAACTTGCGGCGGCAGAAAAGTATTTGGGGTGGCTCTCTGAAGTATTGGGAATATTTGGAAATTTAAAGAGCTGGAATTATGTAAAGAGGTGCAACAAGGGGCCCACAAGCAAGGGGCGCCCCTTTGGGGCGCACCTGGCAGGCTTGTCGCCGCCTCGTGGCACTCTAGGTCTCCTCCCGAAGTATCTAGGGTCCCTTCCGGTCTAGAAAAAAATAATCAAAAAGTTTCATAGAGTTTAGACTCCATTTGGTACTAGTTTTCTGAAAAGCCAAAAACAAACAAAGAACAGCACTGACACTGGGCACTAGGTCAATAGGTTAATCCCAAAACATGATATATATATATAATTGCATAATAAACATCCAAGATTGATACTATAATAGCATGGAACAATAAAAAATTATAGATACATTGGAGATGTATCATCATCCCCAAGCTTAATTCCTGCTCGTCCTCAAGTAGGTAAATGATAAAAACAATTTTTTTTGTGGAATCCTACCTATCATATTCATCATGTAATCTCTTTTGTGTCATGAATATTAAGATCCAAATGATTCAAAGCAATAGTCTATAATTTTATATAAACATATCAATAGTCAGGCACACCAACAAACAATCATGCTTTCAAAATATCAATTCTAAAGAACGTTATCCCAACAAAAAACATATATCATTGTCATGTGCTACTTGTGAGCTGCATTGGGATTTCCCTGAAGAGGAGATGATGATGTGGTACAGTAGAGATAAGTATTTTGCTTAGTTAAGAACCAAGGTTATCAAACCAGTAAGAAAACCACGCAACACCTCGTTAGCAGTATCTACACACAAAATAACAAATACTTCCACCCAACGCAAACAAGGGGTTGTCAATCCCATGGAGGTTAATAGGAAGGATCAAATCTCATAGTAATAAATAGATAAACAAAAACACTTAAAATGAAACTAAATAAATTGCAGTAAGGTATTTTTTAAATTTTATTATATGATAAAGATAGACCCGGGGGCCATAGTTTTCATTAGAGGCTTCTCTCTTGAACATAGCATACAGTGGATAAACAAATTACTATTGGGCAATTGATAGAGAAGCAAATAATTATGAGGATGTCCAAGGAAATGATAAAGTATATAGGCAACATGTCCGAGACAAATAGACGAACTCCTGCGTGCATCTACTACTATTACTCCACACATCGACCGCTATCCAGCATGCTTCTAGAGTTTTAAGTTCATAAAGAACGGACTAACGGCTTAAGCAAAATGACATGATGTAGACAAAGTAAATCCAATCAATATGCATAAACCCCATCGTTTTATCCTTAATGGAAACAATACAAATGTGTGTCATGTCCCTCTCTATCAATGGGATTGAGCACCACAAGATCGAACCCATCATAAAGCATGTCTCCCATTGCAAGATAAATCAATTTAGTTGGCCAAACCAAATGGATAGATCGTAGAGAAATACAAAGCTATAACAATCATGCATAAAAGATTTCATAGAAGACTCAAATAATATTCATGGATAATCTGATCATAAACACACAATTTATCGGATCCCAACAAACACACCGCAAAAATGTTACATGAATAGATCTCCAAGAACATCGAGGAGAACATTGTATTGAAGATCAAAGAGAGAGAAGAAGTCATCTAGCTACTAGCTACGGACCCGTAGGTCTAAGGTAAACTACTCACACATCATTGCAGGGGCAGCAAGATTGTTGTAGAAGCCCTCCGTGATTGATTCCCCCTCTAGTAGAGTACCAGAAAAGGCCTCGAGATGGGATGTCGCGAGAACAGAAGCTTGCGGCGGTGGAAAGAGTGTTTTGGGTGGCTCTGTGTTGGTCTCCCGATTTTAGAGAATTTAGAGTTAGAATTAGGTCAAACGGAGGAACGAGGGGCCCACGAGGCACCAAGGCACGCCCTGGTGGCTCGTGGCCACCTCCTTTGCCTTCTGACTTCCTCTCGAAGCTTCTAGTGTATCTTATGCCCAGAAAAAATCGTCAAAAAGTTTCGTGGCATTTAGACTTCGTTTGGTCTTATTTCCTCCAAAACAAAAAACAGGCAAAATGGCAACTGGCACTTGGAACTAAGTTATTAAGTTAGTCGCAAAAAATGATATACAGTTGTATATAAAACATCCAAGTTTTGTAGTATAATATCATGGAACAATTAAAAATTATATATACATTGGAGACGCATCACTCACGAGTTGGTCCTCCCGACGCCGCAACTTCGCACAACGGAGGAGAATCTGGTAACATCACTAAAGATTAATAATTTAGTACCTACTGCAATTATTACCACACTAATCATTTACCACACCTTATGTATTTTTTGTAGGGAAAATTGAAGGAGGAATTTGGACCTGGTCCTGAAGAATCTTCGTACGGCTATAGGTATCACTGGTAGAAAAAGGGCTTTTAGTCCCGGTTCCAGAACCGGGACTAAAGGCCCTCCACGTGGCCGGTCCACCTTTAGTCCCGGTTGGTAACACCAACCGGTACTAAAGGAAATTTCCTGATTTTTTTTTCAAATTTTTTTTTGAAATTTTTTTTGAAATTTTTTATTTTCAAATTTTTGAATTATTTTAACCTCTAATCTCTAATCACCCCTCATCACTGCTCAATTTAATCTCTAATCACCCCTCATCATTCCAAATCATCTCACTTCCCGAACGGTCACCCATCCTCTCACTACTCCAGCCTGAGCACGCTTAACTTTCGGGTTCTATTCTCCCTCGTTTCCAAGTCTGCACTTGTTGTTTTCCTGGCAATAGTAAGATGTCAATCCTATTAACCCTCAGGAATTTAGCTTGAGCATGAAGTCACATATTTCACTGTTTGAGTTTAAAACTATTGTTCTAAAAAACAATAATTTTTTAGTAACACTAATATTTTTGAATAAGTAGTTTGACCATTGTTTGACCACAGTTTGACCATAGTTTGACCATAGTTTGACCATAGTTTGACCAGATTTGACCAAAATTCAAAAAAGGTGAAATAATTATTTAATAACACTAATATTCTTGAATAATTATTTAGTAACACGGGCTGTGAACGAGGTCTTTGGGGTTGACAGGAAGCCCAAGACTGGGAGTGTGTTGGGCGCGGGTAGGATGTTGTGGGACTAGAACTATCCCAGACCAAAGAGTTACAAAAATATAAAAGGAAAAACAAGGTTGATGAAAAGATTAACGTCGAACTAGATGCGAAGTAGTGCACCAATTCAACAAAAGTTAGCTTAAATATTTTCGCAAGGCACGCCGAGTCCTACCCAGTATCATTTGTATTGTAGCACACAATAACCACGAGCATCGCAAGATGTTTTAAGCGGTCTGCTAGCCAAAGTGAGTGGCGTGCCGATGAGGGTTGCCAAGGGGCAAATAATTCCGTTTACAGATGGTACTAGAATGATGCATGCGGTCGTCCTGCCACTGGATATGACGAGGGTGCTGGTGCAGAACATAATGTCAGGCTCTGAATTAAGGTCATTGACTCACCCCTCCCCCCTCCGAAGAAGGCATCACTATGCTAGGACAAGTGACACATGGACACCTGCTTAAGTGGCCACTCAGTTATATAGAGAACATTAGTCCACACAGATTCTCTGGTACTGACGGTGATCCGACCTTCACGAACCTTGCCCCCTTTTCAACTTTATCGACACCGAAGAAATAGCCCAGGATATTACATAATAAGCAAAGAAGGATCTATGTGCCGATTGCAGACCATCCGCAGACAAGCCACTGCTAGTTCTTGAGCTTGCGTTGGTGTTTCCCTTGAAGAGGAAAGGGTGATGCAGCAAAGTAGATATAAGTATTTCCCTCAGTTTGAGAACCAAGGTATCAATCCAGTAGGAGGTACATGCAAGTCCCCAATCTATGCACCTGCACAAACAATCAAACACTTGCACCCAATGCGATAAAGGGGCTGTCAATCCCTACACAGTCACTTGCAAGGATGAGATCTGATAGAGATAGATATAAAATAGTACTAAAACGTAAAGCAAAGTAAAAACAAATAAATTGCAGCAAAGTATTTTTTTGATTTTTTAGTTTATAGATCTGAAAATATATGATTGAAAATAGACCCGAGGGCCATAGGTTTCACTAGAGACTTCTCTCTTGAAACAAAACATACGGTAGGTAAACAAATTACTGTCGAGCAATTGACAGAAAAGCGCAAAAGTAATGACGATATACAAGGCAATGATCATGAATATAGACATCACGTCCGTGTCAAGTAGACTGAAATGATTCTGCATCTACTACTATTACTCCACACATCGACTGCTATCCAGCATGCATCTATAATATTAAGTTCGTAAGAACGGAGTAATGCCTTAAGTAAGATGACATGATGTAGAGGGATAAACTCCAGCAATATGATGAAAACCCCATCTTTTTACCCTTGATGGCAATAATATAATACGTGCCTCGCTACCCCTACTATGTCACTAGGTGAGGAAACCACAAGATTGAACCCAAAACTACGCACCTCTCCCATTGCAATAAGAACCAATCTAATTGGCCAAACCAAACTGATAATTCGAACAGAAATACAAAGATATCAAACCATGAATATAAGAATTCATAAGAGACTCAAATAATATTCATAGAAATCTAATCATAATCCACAATTCATCGGATTTTGACAAACACACTTCAAAAGGATATTACATTGGATAGAACTCCAAGAACATCGAGGAGAACATGGTACTGAAGATCATAGAGAGAGAGAGAAGAAGCCAACTAGCTACTAGATATGGACCTGTAGGTCCGTGGTAAACTACTCAAGCTTCATTCGAAGGGCAATAGAGTTGATGTATATGCCCTCCGTGATCGAATCCCCCTCCGGCAGGGTGTCGGAAAAGGCCCCAAGATGGGATCTCACGGGAACAGAGGCTTGTGGCAGCGGAAAAGTATTTTGGTGGACCCTTCTGGTCGTTTGGGAATATTTGGGAATTTATAGAGTAGAAATTAGGGCTGGAGGAGTCCCGGGGGGGCACAAGCCAGGGGCGCCCCTCCTAGGGTGCGCCCTGAGGGCTTGTGCAGTCCTCGAGACTCTTCTGACCCGCTCTCCAAGCTAAGTGGATGTCTTCCGGTCCAAGAAAAATCATCGCGAAAGTTTTATTCCGTTTGGACTCAGTTTGATATTCCTTTTCAGTTAAACTCAAAAAAAGGAAGAACAAAAACTAACACTTGGCTCTAGGTTAATAGGTTAGTCCAAAAAATAATATAGAATAGCATATTAATGCATATAAAATATCTAAAACATATAATATAATAGCATGGAACAATCAAAAATTATAGATACGTTGGAGACGTATCAAGCATCCCCAAGCTTAATTCATACTCGTCCTCGAGTAGGTAAATGATAAAAATAGAATTTTTGATGTGGAATGCTACCTAAAATATTTATCCATGTAATCTTCTTTATTGTGGCATGAATATTCAGATCCATAAGATTCAAAACAAAAGTTTAATATTGACACAAAAACAATAATACCTCAAGCATACTAATAAAGCAATCATGTCTTCATAAAATAACATGGCAAAAGAAAGTTACCCTACAAAATCATATAGTCTAGCTATGCTCCATCTTCATCACACAAAGTATTTCATCATGCACAACCCCAGTTTTAGCCAAGCAATTGTTTCATACTTTAGTATTCTCAAAAAAATTCAACTTTCACGCAATACAAGAGCGTGAGCCATGGATATAGCACTCTGGCGGAATAGAATATGGTGGTTGTGGAGAAGACAAAAAGAAGGGGAAAGTCTCACGTCAACTAGGCATATCAACGGGCTATGGAGATGCCCATCAATAGATATCAATGTCAGTGAGTAGGGATTGCCATGCAACTGATGCACTAGAGCTATAAATTGATGAAAGCTCAAAAAGAAACTAAGTGGGTGTGCATCCAACTCGCTTGCTCACGAAGACCTAGGGCAATTTGAGGAAGCCCGTCATCGGCATATATACGAGACAAGTTATGTAATGAAAAATTCCCACTAGTATGTGAAAGTGTCAAAATGGGAGACTCTGTATCATGAAGATCATGGTGCTACCTTGAAGCACAAGTGTGGAAAAAGGATAGTAACATTGTCCCTTCTCTCTTTTCTCTCATTTTTTGGTGGGCTTCTTTGACCTCTTTTATTTTTGGGGGGCTTCTTTGGCCTCTTTTATTTTTTATATAGTCTGGACACTCATCCCAACTTGTGAGGGATTCATATATAGCTTCCATCATCCTTTCCTCACATGGGACAATGCTCTAATAATGATGATCATCACACTTTTATTTACTTACAACTCAAGAATTACAACTCGATACTAGAACAAAATATGACTATATGAATGCTTCCGGCAGTGTACCGGGATGTGCAATGATCAAGAGTGACATGTATAAAAAATATGAATGGTGGCCTTATCACAAATACTATGCCAACTACACGATCATGCAAAGCAATATGACAATGGTGGTGTGTGTCAAAATAAACGGAACGGTGGAAGTTGCATTGCAATATATCTTGCCATGGCTATGGAAATGCCATAATAGGTAGGTATGGTGGTTGTTTTGGGGAAGGGTATAAGGTGGGTGTAATGCACCGGCGAAAGTTGCACGGTACTAGAGAGGCTAGCAATGGTGGAAGGGTTAGAGTGTGTATAATCCATGGACTCAACATTAGTCATAAAGAACTCACATACTTATTGCCAAAATTTATTAGTCATTGTAACAAAGTACTAAAAGCATGCTCCTAGAGGAGAGGTTGATAGGAGTTAACCATGCGCACTCCCGACCTCCACACAAAGGATGACAATCAAAGAATAAATCATGCTACGACTTCATCACATAACGGTCCACCATACGTGCATGCTACGGAAATCACAAACTTTAACACAAATATTTCTACCAATCCACAATTAATCACTAGCATGACTCTAATATCACCATCTTTATATCTCAAACCAATCATAAGGAATCAAACCTCTCATAGTATTCAATGCTCTTTATAGGAAAGTTTTTATTATATCCCTCTTGGATGGCCATCATATTAGGACTAAATTCATAACCTAAGCAAATTACCAAGCTGTTTAGATAGACTCTCAAAATAATATAAGTGAAGCATGAGAGTTCAAAAATTTCTATAAAATAAAGCCACCGTCATTCTCTAAAAAGATATATGTGAAGCACTAGAGAAAATTGCCTAGCTCAAAAGATATAAGTGAAGCACATAGAGTATTCTAATAAATTCAGGATTCATGCATGTCCCTCTCAAAAGGTGTGTACACCAAGGATGATTGTGGTAAGCTAAAATCAAAGACTCATATCATAAAAGACACTCCAAGCAAAACACATATCATGTGGTGAATAAAAATATAGCCTCAAGTAAATTTACAAATGGAACGAACACGAAAGAGGGGATTCCATTCGGGGCAGCACCAAGCTTAGATGCTTAGTTGTCCTTGAATATTACCTTGGGGTGCCTTGGGCATCTCCAAGCTTAGGCTCTTTCCACTCCTTATTCCATATTCCATCAAATCTTTACCCAAAACTTGAAAAGTTCACAACACAAAACTCAACAGAAAACTCATGAGATATGTTAGTATAATAAAATAAATCACCACTTTAGGTACTGTTGTGAACTCATTCTTTATTTATATTGGTGTAACATCTACTGTATTCCAACTTCTCCATGTTTCATACCCCCCGATACTACCTATAGATTCATCAGAATAAGCAAACAACACATGCTTTTGTAAAGTTTCTATTTTTCAGCAAGATCAAATCAACTATCCCCATAGACCATCCCATAGGTCTTGCTTGGCTCAAACACTAATTAAAACACCAAAACACAACTACTACAGAGGTAATAATGTGTAAACTCATAAAAATAGAAAAGAAAAATATCGGGTTGTCTCCCAGCAAGCGCTTTTCTTTAAAGCCTTTTAGCTAGGCGTTGATAATTTTAATGATGCTCACATGAAAGATAGCAATTGAAACACAAAGAGAGCACATTTAGCATGTGAAAAACAAGTTTAAGTCTAATATACTTCCTATACATAGGTATTTTATAGGCAAACAAATTATCAAGACAAGAAAAAACTAGCATATGCAAGGAAGAAGAAAGAAACACTAGCAATCTCAACATAACAAGAGGTAATTTAGTGACGTGAAAATTTCTACAGCCATATTTTCCTCTCTCATAATAATTACATGTAGTATCATAATCAAATTCAACAATATAGCTATCATATAAAATTTTCTCTACATGATCCACATGCATGCAAAGTTGACACTCTTCTAAAATAGTGGGAATATCATTAAATAAAGTTACGACCTCTCCAAACCCAGTTTTATCAAAAAAAATCATAAGATTGATCATACTCCAAAGTAGTGGGATCATTATTACCTAGAGTTGACACTCTTCCAAACCCACTTTCAATATCATCGCAAACATATTCATCACGAGGCTTAAATAAAATTTCAAGATCATAAGAAGCATTATCACCCCAATCATGATCATTGCAATAAGTAGTGGACATAGAAAAACTAGCATCCCCAAGCTTGGGGTTTTGCATATTATTAGCACAATTGACATTGATAGAATTTATAATAACATCATTGCAATCATGCTTTTCATTCAAGGAGCTATCATGTGTGGGTGCAATAGCAATAATTTCATGTTTAACATAAGCAACTATAGCAAGTTCATCTCCATAAGCATAATTAATATTGGCATCATGGCCATAGCAAGCACCATGTTCATCAAGGGAGGATTTCTTAATCAAATCAATAGAATCATAATTATCTATAGAGTCATGCATATCATTATTTTCTTCCAAAGCAACGGTCATTCTCTTAATAAATTCCTTAACATAGGCATTGTGAGCATAGTTTTAATAGCAATACTTAAGTATGTCAAATTTTTCAGATTTGTAAAGAGTAATATCATACTTTTCAATCAAAGAAGCAACTTCATAAGCACCCTTAAAAGCAGCAAATTCTTCAATTTGTTCGATATCATAGTAACTATAAACACCCTTTTCATAAGAAGATAAGATTTCATTATCATTAAACTATAAACAGGCCTTCGGAATCACACCTCGATCTTCGCAGATGATGTGGTAACATTCATAAAGCCGGAGGCCCAAAGTATACAGGCTTGCAGACTTCTATTGCAAGACTTCGGGATTGCATCAGGACTACGCACAAATTTAGCAAAGTGTTCCGCACACCCGATTAGGTGCACTGATGAGCAAATCAGCATGATAAATTTTGATATGGGTTGCCAAGTGCTGGGATGGCCTTGTAGATAAATTGGCTTGCCGTTGGGACTACGGAAGATCACGACGAGTGAACTGATATTTCTGGTGGATAAGATGGCTGACAGACTACCCGCTTGGCAATCGAGATTATTGTATCGTGCAAGACGACTAGAGCTGGTGAAGACCACCCTGGCATCTATGCCAATACACGCCATGATGGCGATGGACTGCCAGTCAAGACGATAGAGGCTGCCAAAAAATTTGTAGAGGGTTTCTGTGGAAGGGTCGACGCGACGTGCATGGAGGGCACTGTTTGGTGGCCTGGGACAAAGTTTGTTCGCCTAAGGAATATGGTGGACTGGGAGTGCCCAACCTGCGCCGACTTAATACTTCACTGAGAGCGAGATGGCCATGGCTGGCGCGGACGGATATGACCAGAGCCTGAGCAGAATTTAATCTCCAAGACTCATCGGACTCACTAGCCATTTACAGAGCATCCACAAAGTGCATCATGGGGGGTGGAGCCACGGTACTGTTCTAGACGGATTGGTGGCTTCATGAGGGATGCATACACGATATCATGCCAAACCTATTCAGTGCCGTCAAGAAGAGCGCAGCCAAGGTCAGAACAGTGAGAGAAGCAATATCAGGGCAGTGGTGGCGTGACGTGTCGCCCAACATGGATGCCCATGCAATACAAGAGTTTTCCATATTGGTTGATCGACTACGGAGTGTCGAACTAGCGGAAGGGATCGCTGACAAGATTGTTTGTGCATGGGAAGAAAATGGCTTGTTCTCCGTCCGATCAGCCTATCGTGCGCACTTTGCCGCAAGGATTGAGGCGGCAGGAGCCACAGAAATATGGAAGTCCAGAGCACCGGCAACTTGCAAGTTCTTTTCCTGGCTAGCGGCAAAGAGAAGATGCTGGACGTTAGACAGATTATAGAGACGGCTACTGTCACACCTAGCGGCGTGCTTGTTCTATGACCAGGAGCCAGAAACAATTGATCACCTGCTCCTTGGATGTGTTCTCGCTCGGCAAGTTTGGGCCGTCATCATGGATAAATAGGGAAAAGCCTCATTGGACACCGGAGCCGGAGGCTGAACTTGTGGGATGGTGGACCTATCTCAACATTCAGAAGAATAAACAAAAAGAAACATGGACGGTGATCACCCTAGTGGCATGGACACTGTGAAAACATAGGAATGACATCGTGTTTAGCGGAGCTTCACCTTCCGTGAATGTGGTTCTGCAACAGATCGAAGCGTAGGGACAAAACTGGAGGGTTACGGCACTGTTGAGGGAGGCAAGATCACTCCCAATCAGGATAGGTAGGGTGAGCGATAGCGAGTAGTCATCATGCGGTCTCGGGCTCGTGCAGGCATGGGTTTGGTTGTTGTAATGTTGTAAAAACTCGCCATTTTGGCATCTTCTATCTATGATCTCGATACGTCTGCTTGACGTATCCTTCAAAAATTATCATTAAACTCATATAGGTAGGGAAGGTGTTTTTTAGGGTTCTTAGAGCAACAAGTAAAATCACAAAGTTCAGAAAGATTCCAAGCATAACATAGCAAACAAATTATTAGATTCCATAAGAGTCTCCCATTTTGAGACAAACGGTGACGCACAAAGTGAGCATGCTCATCTAAAGATTTTCCCTCAACCAAACTAGTTGGGGTTTCAGCACGAGCACAAATGGGCCGAAGATGATCCAAGTAGAAAACTTTAAGTGGATCCATAAAACTTTTTTTGTTCTGATTTTAAATAAACACACAATTATACCAAGCTAACTAGAAAACGAACCAAGTAAGACATAAAGGCAAATGAAAAGAAGGCAAATAAAATGGCAAACATTTTCGTGATTTTCTGAAAACATTTTAGAAGTGGGGGAGTGGAAAACGAGAGGCAAATGGGAAATAATGTAGGTGCAAGAGATGAGAGTTTATGATGGGTACTTGGTAGGCTTGATGTAGAACCTCCCCGGCAACGGCGCCAGAAATTCTTCCTGCTACTTCTCGAGCTTGCGTTGGTTTTTCACTTGAAGAGGAAAAGGTGATGCAGCAAAGTAGAGATAAGTATTTCCCTTAGTTTGAGAACCAAGGTATCAATCCAGTAGGAGGTACATGCAAGTCTCCAATCTATGCCTCTGCACAAACAATCAAACACTTGCACCCAATGTGATAAAGGGGTTGTCAATCCCTTCACGGTCACTTCCAAGGATGAGAACTGATAGAGATAGATATAAAAGATTACTAAAACGTAAAACAAAGTAAAAAACAAATAAATTGTAGCAAAGTATTTTTGGGTTTTTTAGTTTATAGATCTGAAAATATATGATGGAAAATATACCCGGGGGCCTTAGGTTTCACTAGAGGCTTATCGTGAAAGAAAACATACGATGACTAAACAAATTACTGTCGAACAATTGATAGAAAAGCGCAAAGTTATGATGATATCCAAGGCAATGATCATGAATATAGGCATCACGTCCGTGTCAAGTAGACCGAAATGATTCTGCATCTACTATTATTACTCCACACATGGATGGCTACCCAACATGCATCTAGAGTATTAAGTTTCTAAGAATGGAGTAAAGCCTTAAGTAAGATGGCATGATGTAGAGGGATAAACTCAAGCAATATGATGAAAACCCCATCTTTTTGGCGGGCAATAATTCCCGCCCGCCTGCCACTCATGCATGCCGTAGTAGCAGTGGTGGGAGGTCAGTGGCGGGTGGCCCCGAGAGCCTTGCCTACCACCGCTAGGCAATCGTGTACTAGTGCATATATGGTTTAGCGGACTTAGGCCGCTTTCATGCCTATGCGACACATTTTAGAGGATGTTGCCATGCTACATGAAACTTTGCATGAGATTCATTTGAAGAAAACTGACGGAGGCTTCTTCAAAGTGGATTTTGAGAAGGCTTATCATAATGTTAAGTGGCCATTTTTGCAGCAAGCTTTGCTTATGAAGGGTTTTGATACAACCAGGAGGAAGCCGGTCGAATCCTTCGTACAAGCGGTCAGTGTCTGAATCAAGGTAAACGATGATGTAGGTCAACTTTTCCAGACACAAAAGGGACTGCGACAGGGGGATTGGATGTTTCCTATCATGTTCAATGTCGTTGCAGATATGTTGGCAATCCTAATTGGTAGAGCCAAATAGGTCTGCCATGTAGGAGGGCTCATCCCACATCTCATGGATGAGGGTGTGTCCATACTATAATATCCTAAGTATCCAATTATTTTCATGGAGCATGGCATGGAAAAACTAGAAATATGAAGTTCGCTTTATGTCTCTTCGAACAATTATCCAGGCTGAAAATAAATTTGCATAACAGTGATTTTTTTGCTTTGGGAGCGGTAAGGAGGAACAGGAAACCTATAGTTAATTATTCGGCTGTGGACTTGGATCCCTACCTTTTCCTAAGGACCCCAATTCATCACCGAAAGTTGACCAACAAAGAATGGAAGTGCATTAAAGATTGATTGGAGAGAAAGCTAAGTTGTTGGAAAGACAAACTTATATATTATGGGGGTCGGCTTACTCCTATTAATTATTTTCTTACAAGCATGCCAATACTCCTATATATTATCCTTCTTTCATGTACCCGCCGGGGTATGGAAAATGTTGGACTTTTATCGATCAAGATTTTTTTTGGCAAAGTGACGAGAACAAAACTAAGTACAGATAGGCTAAGTGGGACATAATTTGTAGACCAGAAGACCAAGGGGGTTTGGGTATTGAGAATCTAAAAGTAAAGAGCAAGTGCCTACTTAGTAAATGGTTATATTGGCTTTCAATATAGGCGGATGGGTTGTGGATACAGTTATTACATAACAAATAATTGCATTTCAAAACTCTAGCACAAGTTACGGTGCAACCGAATGATTTTCCTTTTTTTGTAGGGGTTGACGAAGACAAATGTAGCTTTCTTTAATCTCTATATCTACTACTTAAAAAAAACATAAGGTTCCATTTCACGTTTATTCCCACCACCTCTTCGTCTAGCCTTCCATGTATATGATAATCAATCATCTTATTTATTATCTTCTGAACAAATTCCACTTTAATTTACTTACCAAACTTCTAATCAAAATATAAGGCAATCCATGGTCGGCATTTGATGAACATTTATTTACACAATCCCATTATTAGTGACAGGTAAATCACAAGCTCATGTACTAGAATATTTATACCCCATTGCAACGCACGGGCATTGTTCTAGTAAAAGTAAATTTATTGTTGGTGATGGACGTACTACTAGATTCTTAAAGGATACATGGATGGAGGAGACACCTCTAGCCCCCAAGTACCCAACATTTTATAATATTGTACAGCATAAAGACACATTTATGTTTAAATACTAGGTTATGTTCCCTTAAACATTAATTTCAGACGTGTACTAGCAGGGGGGCGATGGGATAGACGGCTACATTTAGTGTACAGGTTGATGGAGGTCAACCGGTCTAATACAATTCGATGGAAACATTTGGTTTCAGGCGTATTCCTAGCCAAATTTATGTATGTCGACTAATATTGGACCCATCCCTAGGTCGCTCCTTATTTGAAAAATTAAGGTGCCTTTAAATGTGAACTTGGCGAAATGTAGATGTGAGGGTCTGATGTTGTTTTTGTGACCAGGAGGAGACGATTCAACTTTTGTTTGTCAAATGCCTTAGCCAGGTTATTGTGGTGAACAATACATGTGTCCTCTAATGTTTTTCCACCTAGTAGTATCTTCAATTTGTTTGTTATAACTGGTCAAATGGGTGGAGTCTAATAGAACGACACGGATTCGCGTATGAGTTTGTGCATTACGTTCGACTATTTGGAACTGTCGGAAAGACGTTGTTTTCAACCGAACCAAAATCCCAAACATTTTGTAGGTTATCAACCGGCCGTACGCGGTCACTACTCGGTTGTGTGGAAGTCAGGGAGCTTAGAGTATCTTCAGCCGTTCGGCTGCTCAGGATGTCGAAAAAGAGCCGCCTGGGGCCGAACCAGCGTTTGCTTGGCGCGTGGGGGCGGTTGCATTCCCAGTCGACGCCCTCCAGATCATCACTAAAATCGCACGAACTCGACGATATTTCATAGAATTTGTACATACTCAGCAATCTGGCACAAACTCGGCGATATTTGATAGAAATTTGCACAAAAATCAAATAAACATGCAAACTACACCTAGAGCTACGCCTAGTCCTACTACGTCGCGGCTGCCGCCCGCCATCTACATGCCGAGGAGCATGTAGAAACGGTTGTAGTCGCCGTCGTCGTCGTCACGCGTCCCGCCAGAGCCGCCGCCGTCCCAACTGAACCCCTGGCTAGGGTCGCCGACGCGCGGTCGGGGGTTGGACGGCCCGGCTTCGCCCTCCTTGTCGCTGTCGAGGACGATGATGCGACCCTTCTCGCGTCCGCGGCGCCGGGCCTGGAGCTCCGCGTATGCCCGGCGCTGGCGGAGCACCTTCTCGCGGACGTAGTCCTCCCTCGCCCACTTGAGGGCGGCCTCGTCATCGGGAGCCACCATGTCCGCATGCTCCGGCTTCACGGGGAGCAGCCCCGGCTCGGGTTTCGGCCGGACCAGGCGGAGAGAGCGCGGGGAGGAGCGGCCGCCCTTGTTGATGACGAGGGCACCGCTGCGGGTGCGGCGGTGAAGCGGCGTCTCCTCCTCCGGCTCGGGCTTGACGGAGCGGAGCGCCGGCGAGCCGGAGCCCGGCGAGGAGGACATCTCCGGCTCCACTCGTGGAGATGGCGGCGGCCAAAGCCGTTCGCTGCCGTGGCGTCGCCGGGGTACCTCTCAGCCTTTGCTCGTCGGCGGGGAAGAGGGGGGAGTGCTTTCTTGTGTGTGGCTCTGTAAGGCGAGGTCGGCTTTTATAGCCGAAGCGGGGCGGTGAGAGCCTGCATGCCGGGCGACGTGAGGCGGGAGCGGGCAGGACGTTCGTCGGTGGTGCCTTCACTACAGCCGCCCGTGAGGCATCAATGGAGGCTGACCGGGGCGGCAGCACAGCAGCCTTGGCCAGCCTTGGCATTGATTCCCATGGTAACCGAGGACGACGAAGCGGCGTCTCGCTGACTCGGCGGACCCACCCCCATTCGCGCCAAACCGCGTCCCCCGGCGCCCCCAGGCGCCCCAGCGCGTCGGGTTCGACTTGGATCTGCCGGCGCCACTCTCGGCCCAAAGCAGCAAAAAAAAGGGCTGCTGGGGACGTGATTAGGCCGTTTTTTGGGCGCTAGCAGCAAAAAAACGCCTAGGGGGGGCCTGCTGGGCAGGGCCGGCCCTAGGCCATGGCGAGGAGTGCGACGGCCTAGGGCCCAGCCCAAACAGGGGCCCATACCTGTGCATAGCAGTTTACATATATTACTAAAAAATCTAATACGCAAAGGAAGCAGGCCCAGCCCCTGAAGAGAGAGGAAGCAAAGTCACGCACGAACGCAATCCCAAGATCCGTTTTCGCTCGTTCTCTCCCAGAAAACGTCGCCGGCTCGTTCGTCTCCCAACCGCCATCGTTTCTTCAGTCTTCAGTCTTCAGCAATTGATTGCCCAAAGTTCCTATGAGCCCAAGACCCCAATTCCCCAAGCTAATTAATGAATTTTCCAAGGGCCCTAGGATTTCTTCGGCTTCTCGCTTCCTATAAATACGCCCCAGGTTAGCGGAGGCGAGCCGACGACACACCACTCTGGCAGGAACGCAAGAGCAGCAGCCAGCAGTGTGTGCCCCAGATTCATAGACAACCCAAGCCATTCCCCAGTCATGTAATTTCTAGATCTCAACTCTTTGGCCTTGTCAATTTATTTCTGATATATGATGTTTGACCTACTTGATTCCTCTATTTTTGTACATGAAATTTCTGTTAGATAGATTCTGCTGGTGGTAGCATTGCTTGAAAATGACTTTGCAAATAGATATTCGTGTCAGCAGATGAGATGTTTAATTTTGTTACAGCTATAGATTGCCACCAAAATGTGTCTGGTGCTTATCGAATTCTCTGATGCATGGTTGTGGTTGGACTGCTAGAGCCTGAGCATAACTTCTGCCAAATTGGATCAAGAATTAAGAATGTCATATATATTTAGTTTAGAGTTAAGATTTAATTAAGAATGTGATACATCCATGATATATTAAGACCATATTTGCTAATGAAATTTACACTTGCTTTTATAATGAATTTTTGCGATAGACATAGGTGTGGAAATTTTTTTTTGTCTATTATAGTCCACGGGCCCATCATACGGAGTTCGCACAAGGGCCCCTAACATGCCAGGGCCGGCCCTGCTGTTGGGGCACGGCTGGAGATGCTCTTATGGTCTTTGATGGCACAGACTAGTTATAACCGATTTGGTTAACGGTTCAATAATAAGATTGGTGTTTCTTCATCGTGTCCTATTTTTGCTGGTCGTGGCATTTTGCTTTATGATTTGCTATTGCATACGTACCTGAGATGAGTTTCATACTTTGTTGCTATATTATTTAATAAAATGGATGTGTACATGGCTCAATACAGAGGCCAGGAGTAATACTCCTTTTCGAAAAAACTCTCAAAGAGTATCACTTATTATAAATCATACCTACACATTCTAATGACGACAGCGTTTGAGATCAACAAAGCTTCTTCGTGTCTTTGAAGAAAATCATGCGAGGAACCAAACAAGATCTCTACTGCGGCAACCAACAACACCACAGCTTGGCACACTTGCATGGCACTGCAAAGAAGCCACAACTTGGCTCCCTGAATAATTCATCGAGGTTTGGGTGGCATGCAGGCGGCGCGATCGAAGGGATACGGTGGCGGATTCTGCTGGTGGGCGCTGGCGAATGCAGCCAGGCCCCGGCCGAGGCTCGACCCCATCCTAGAACTCAACTCGTTAATGTGATTTGGCTTGTACGATGGCTGCTAGCCTGCTGCTGACTCGATTCAATTCGTCCCTGTCCAGTGCTACTACTGATTGTGCCCAGCCCAGGCAGCCTGCTGTTAGAGGGAGAGGGAGAGGGAGAGGGAGAGGGAGATAGCAGCCGGATAAAACCGGATGGGAATTCATTTGGTCGTTTCCTGGCCTGCCCATGCCTCCTGTCTTCCTCAATTTACATTTCTCCCATCATTTCTTCCCACCCATCACCTTCTTGCTCTTTGCATCTATCCAGCTCCAGCCATCCATATATTGATGGCCCGGATACATCACATATGTATTATACATATAGTATGATATATGCCCTGCCTCGCTTCAAATTCCTCTCCTCCTCTGCATACATACCTACCTACATCTGTCCTGTCTGCCTGTTATATATCACTCCTTAATTCTTCTGATGTTTGCATCTTCTTCCAAATTTTTACTTACCATGTTTGCTAGATGCTGGTCTGATTGCATTGCCATGACAAAAGACGAAGAAGGACCCTCTTAGCTGGCGAACGTTTAGATGGCAGTTTTAGTTGCATGGGGGTAGTAGTTTCTTCAGAACAGCATGATATTTTCTCCAGAGAAAGACATTCTCCTTCTAAAACTGTCACTATTTGATCTCGCATCACAGCTAAAACTATCAGGAAAGTGTCACCCCCTTCCCAGCTGACGTTCGCGAGATAACATTACCGCAAAAGAAAACACATAGAAAGTAGCAGTAGAAGATGCCTTGCTTGGTTGAATGGAATGGAATCTGTTGTTCTTGGTTGATTCTTCTCCCACCGGCCAGGATGGAGCGGTGCATCTTGCTATGTCACTCCTACATGTACATAGACGAGTAGAGTAGGCAGCAAGTGGAAGAGAAGAGATGCAACGGCAGTTGGCAGGCGACCGATATCCAGTCACCACCCTCCCTACCTTGTCCGTCGTGCCACTGCCATACCAACTATCCTATGTGGAGTAGACAATAGAAAAGTCGGGCACAGATGATACGACAAAACAGAAACAGATGCATGACAAGCCAAGCACCACCCCACGACAAACCATGAGCTCATGACCTCGGCTCATGGCTCATGGCTCATGGCTCATGGCTCATGGCAGTGAGTGCCAAGGTTGCAAGGACGACGACGACGACGATGACTCGGTCTTAGGAAATTATCATCTAGGAAATTCATCCATGCTTCTTGGTACGCGCGTACGTGCTATCACTAGATCAACCAATTAAGCTGTAATAATAACATTCGATCGACGGACGACGTTTCTCTTTTCTCAGTCTCAGCAGCTAAGCTGAATCAATGGCTAATGGGAGGAGCAATACAGATTAGAGCAGAGCAGAGAGCTCCATCCTCTGTCTGGTAGGTTCAATCCTTCATGTCATGGCTGGCTGGAGGGCGAGCTGGCCCTGCTGCTGCTGGACGATCCACGAGGAGAAGACCTCGAGGGTCTTCATGTCCGCCCGGTAGTGCTTCTGCGTGAAGTCCAGCAGCGACCGCCACGTGAAGTCCGGGTAGGCGCGCGGGTTGGCGGCGTCCACCAGCGTCCCCGGCGGCGCCACCACCTTGTCCATCTCCGGGCAGAGGAAGAAGGCCAGCGACTTCCTGGGGACCCTGCTGTTCACGACTGCGCGGTGAAGGCAGCTCTTGTACCTCCCGTTCGAGAGCGCCATGAAGGTGTCGCCGATGTTGACGACGAAGGCGTCGGCGCGGGGTCGGATGGACCGCCAACGGCCCTCCGTGTGCACCTGCAGGCCGCCGACGTTGTCCTGGTGGAGGATGGTCAGCGACGTCGGGTCGCAATGCGGGCCCGTGCCCAGCGTCTCCAACGGCCGCTGGCACGGCGGGTAGTAGTTGAGGCGCATGATGGAGTCGTTGCCCTCGAAGAAGCGCCGGTAGTGGGCACGGCCGACCCCGAGGCTCTCCCCGAGCACCTCCATGATCTCCAGCGACAGACGGCTCATCTCCGAGCAGTAGCGCGCGTACACCTCCCTGTAAAAATCCAATGGTTTCTTCGTCGTTAGCTTTTTTAGTTCGGCCGTCGATACAAAGATGCTCTGCTTCCATGGCATCAGTGGTAAGGGTGCTTACCCGAGGCGGCGGTGGTCCTCGCCGAGGGTGGCGACGATGTAGTCGACGACGAGGGCGGGGTCGGACGGGCAGGACCGGAAGGAGAGGGTCTCCTTCCACGGCAGCTTGGAGGCGAACCGGCCGGTGAAGCTGCTGGCGTAGCCGCAGGACTCGCCGGGGCGGCGCAGGGCGCGCTGCTTCTCCGGGAGGGGCATGGTGAAGAAGTTGTCCACGCAGCGGTGCGCGTCCGCCAGCAGCTCGGCGTCGATGCCGTGGTTGACGACCTGGAAGAAGCCGTGCCGCTCGCAGGCCTCGCCCACGAGGCGCGTCACCTCGGCCGCCGCAGCGGCGTCGCCGGAGAGCATGCCGCCGATGTTGATGAGGGGCACGTGCAGCTCCTCGGCGGCGTCCGGGGTCGGGCTCTCGCCCTCGGGCCAGATGAACTGCGAGGGGATGTCCGACCGCCCGCTCAGCACCGCCGCGTCGAACACCGGCTGCACCATGATCGACTGGACCAAGAACCGGAGTATGCTAGGCCAGAGAAGAAACGATGGAGAGTGCAGTGCCGACTCGAGCTCACTGGAGTGAGGAGGAGGAGGAGGAGAGGATGGTGGTGACAAGCTGGGCTGGGTGTCTGCCTCCCTCGCACCCTCGCTGCCCTTTTATACACGGCCGCGGCCTCGGTCTCCTCTGCTTTCTCTCTGCTTCTCTCTCTCTCTCTCTCTCTCTCTCTCTCTCTCTTCTGTGTGTGTGTGTGTGCGCGCACATTTTTCTCTGTTTTTGTTTTGGTGAGAGGGAGGGCGCCACACGCAAACTGCAGCACGCAGTGTGCCGGAATATCGCTCTCTGCCACATTCATCTTCATCTCTACCCACCAACACACCAAAAGTAAGTGTAGTGCTATTTCGGCACAGTGAAACAGGGGGGGGGGGCGCTCTGTGTAACTTTTGTTTTAGGATGTTCCTTCCTACATTGTTTCCACTATTTTCGCGCAGCGACGTGGGGCTAAACAAACGTTTTCAGTTCTTATTTACGTCCATTTTACCTGGTTGTATGCATCAGTCGGTGCAGAGGCCCAGGGATATCCACCTTTTTCCAAAGATTATGTCCTGTATTTTTTGCACATCTAAATTAAACATAAATGTTGCTATTGTACGTCTCAGAAATTTTAATAGCTCTAGGGAAAATAATAAGTATTTTTTCCCATGAAAATAAATATGAATATAGTTTAGTCGGCCGTTCAACGTTACGTCCTTGGGGTGTATTCCCGGACACACTTTTTGTTCTCGGATTGGTCCGGACCAGTCCACAGACACTGATGCGGGAGCCAGCCACCAAACCATCTCCCCTAAATGTCCATCTATGCCTTTGCATGTCGCGGTTGAGCGGAGACAGGCGAGTCGAGTGCCTGACGTGGTGTCTTTTGGTTGGCTAGACGGAGGTCCAGACTCCTCCAAAGTCGTTCCCCTCCTCCCCTCAAGTTTGCTTCTAGTTTGCCAGAATTTGAATGTTCTGAAAAGTCCGAGCTTTAAAGACATAATTGGATGGTAAAGAATGTGGGGACTCCCGCAAAGAATATTTATAGACGATTTGAGGGTCCGTGTTAAAGATGCCCCAACGTTGCAACTTTATTGGGATGTTGGAGGTATTGCTCTTCCTACTTTATTGGGATGTTGGATGTATTGCTCTTCCTAGGTCATGAAAAAGTCTTTCTGGGCCTAGTATACAACATTTCCACATTTCCAGGAGAAGCATAACCCTCTGTTGTGTTGTCAAACCCTAGTCGTGGAACGCTGCGTATAATGTTGCAGCTAAGACTCTAAATAACGTCTGCAGAAAAGGTAATCTGTTTATTTTTCTCTGCTGACCGTGAACCAACAGTTGACTAATCGGTGCACGTACATATATGGCTAAACAAGTGGAGATCAATTCAGATAGCTCGGAGATGTCATCCCTGGTCATTTCGAAGCACCCCTTTTGAATCTTTTATTATCCTGCCTCTACTTTGTTTTTTGTATGACTTCTTGCCCATCACCTTTTCTATTTACTCCTTAATAAAAATATGGCAGGAAAATGAGCCCATTATGTACTTGATAGCCTTAACACTTTTGTCCTTCGAAGCTGCCTTTACATTCTTTTGTCTTTGTGCCGGAATATTGGATAGCCAAAACTTCCCCAAATTCGTCTCTACCCACCAACAAAACAAAATATATTTTTTCAGAAACTATATAGTGTAGTGATATTTCCGAACAGTGAAACATATGCAGGTTCTGTACATCCTTTTCTTTCAGTATGTTCCTACATTGTTTTCACTATTTTCAGGCAGCGACCCGGATCTTAACAAATATCTTCAGTTTTTCTACAATTTTTTTATGGCTGGATGTATGCATCCGTCTATGCAGACCGAGGGATATCCACCTATTTTAGAAGAAGAAAAAAACTTTCTTCTACTGTTGCACCAGAATGGACCGGTTAGCAAACCTTTCAGTTTGTTTTTAGATATATAATCCTAACATAATTGTGGTATGGTACCTGAGATTAACTTGTTTATCTTGAAATTTGCTCAGCTCTAGTGAAAATGATAAGAGTAACACTACATCCACGGACAGAATATTACGCACCTTACGCATGAACTGCCGTGGGAAATTTTGAATATAACTTAACCAACCTACAATATGATGTGGTTATGTTGCAACTTAATTTGGATGTTGAAGGTGTTGCTGCTCCTAGATCACCAAAACTCTATCTGGACCTAGTAGATAACATTGTTAACTACCAGCATATATTTGAACGAACATTCTATCCTTATTTTTTGGAGATGCACAATCACCGTCTTTGTTGACAATTAAACACTCGTCGTGGAATGCTACGTATGAAGGCCCAACTAATATTAAAACGTCTCTAGAAAATGTCCTCTTTCCCCCCTGTGATGACCATATATAAGCCAACAGTTGACTAATTGGTACATGTAGATATATGGCTAAACAAGTGCAGGTCAATCTAGGTAGCTAGGAGATCTCATCCCTGTCCATTGTACACACTTTTTGAATCTTTTATCCTGCCTCTAGTTTGTTTATTGTATGACTTCTTGGTCATCACCTTTTCTATGTACTCCTTAATAAAAATATGGTAGGAAAAGGTACACATTATATACTTGATAGCCTTAACAGTTTTGGTCTTTGAAACTGCCTTTACTTTATTTTCCCTTTGACTTCGAGCTCACCAATTGTTCTATCTTTTTTTCTCTATAGAACTTGGCAGAGATAATTAAGGTGATATTATCTCTTGTTTTACTCGATAGTCCGCACATTTTTTGTCCTTTCAGCTAGCTATCACTACTTTGTTTTCTCTTTGACTTGGGGATGCCACCTTTTCTATCTTGTTTTGTATACATAATTAGGGCAGAGGTGTACACTGAATTAAATTTTTTGTATAATTTTAAGCTAGCACTATTCTCTTTTCTCATTGATTTTTTGCTTACCGCCTTTTCTATCTTAATTTTTATAGACAATATGAGAGATAAAACTAACATGTACTAAATCGAATCCATTTTTTCATTCTAGCTTCTAAGCTAAAGTACCTTGTTTTCTCTCTGGCATTGAGCTTGCCACTTTTCCTATCTTATGCTGTATACAAAAACATAAAAGAGAAAACTAAGATGTATGCTAATTACATACTCCCTCTGTAAACTAATATAAAAGTGTTTAGATCTCTACTTTAGTGACTAAACGCTCTTATATTAGTTTACGGAGGGGTGCTTTTTATTTGATAATTTATAGTTTAAGCTACCTTTTCTGTGTTGGAAAAAGGTGTTTATGAAATATGAACCAATACTTACAATTAGTGGCGAGGAGTTTTGTAATAATAGGTGCTGGCTCTAGGCACCAAACTACACCTTCTACACCACCCTTACAGATTTGAGCTATACTATGAGAAAAAATAGTTATATCAAAAAGAATTATTAACAAAATTGGATGGCGCATGACCTTAAACATTTTTTTATAACCGGTACATGGATTCCACGATGAGGCCATCGGGAAGTAATACGGCGCTAAGGGACATCGACGTCATCAACACCAACCGGAGTAAGTGTTGGACTTACACATGGGGTACCTTTTCCATCACCGAGCCCCCTAGACCACATGAGGATCAAATGTGCCCATGACACGCCAGGTCTGCACAGCTCTCTCAATAACCGGCAACACGAGGCCGGCACCTCGACATCTTTCGATCCCAGATGGCCGTTCTGTTGCACGCGTCACCAAAGTAGGCAGAGAGCACACCAGCCAGAGACCAGATATCAATCCTGTTGAGCACAGCTTCCCGACAACCAGGGAAAGAAACCCCGACACCCGAAGTTTTCTAACCACAACGCCGCCTTAACTGCATGCTTTGGCACCACCACCAGCGTATCCAAAACTGAGGTGTCAGATCCGGATCATTGGACCTCGGCACCATTCCGCAGGCAAGAGAGAGAAGGAGAATGGCCTTGCCATCATTTCTTGGGTCGCCACCCCCGCTTGCCTGCATAGGTGAGATGCGGCCGCCACTAGTCATGTAGCTTCGTCGACGGCTGCCACCATGCACCTCTCGAGGCGAAGACTCCGACACCATTTGCAAATGGGTTTGCCCATCGGCATGTCCTTGTGGTGGCAACAAAAGTGAGAAAGGACGGTGGTCGTGGAGGTGTTATCGCTCGGGCTGCCCCCTAAGAGCGACGTGGGCCACATTGGAATCATCTACCTTTATTTTTTTTTATCATTGTATTCTTTACTCTGTAAAGCATTTTAGGAGAGTGTCTTCCCTGGCATCTCCATCCAGATGCACATAAATTTTTTTTGACAATGTTTCATAGGTCCAAAGTTCAAAAAGTTAACAGCACCACGTCAGGGAGCTCCCTCCTTTCCCTTTCGCCAAAAAGAACAAGAGCTCTTTAACTTAAAAGATCGAGTGCGCAATCTAAAATGGCATCAATTGGCTTAATGTAAGCTAGTACGGAGCTACTGTCATGATTGCATCAACAAAGCCCCGATCAAGTTTGTCTTTCATGTGTGTTGTTGGTTGGCTACAAAACAAAATGTCAAGGATTAAAAGTGTTGCGCCCATAGGTTGAGAGCAGTAGATCTCGGAATCAGAAGATTACAAATAAGAAATGTCGCCACCGTTCGAACGGTTTTGGCGCCACGCAGCGCCTACTACCCCCCTGCTAGGCATACTTAACGCAGCTCCGTCGACGGAGAAGACGACGCACCACTCTAGCTCTAGCTCGTACGATCACACATACTTAATCTCCCATGCTTAATTCTTCCTTCCTGTTCCTGTCAGGACATGCATGTGGCGATTTGATTAGTTAGGTTCTAACTAATCAGGATCACAACAGCACAAAGCTAGCTAGACGCCAAGCTAATCGATCTAGCTCGTTCTCTTGATCTCATATATGCAAAGATTGCATTGTGCTACCGTGCTTTGTTTCCTGCCCATACATACATGACTAAACAACACTAACAAAATCATCCAAAAGAAAAATTAAATTTTAATTTATTGTCTGAATAAGGCATGTAGATGGGTACATATATACATACAAAAGAAAGTACAGCTCTTGGAACTGCATGCCTTGTTGTTTTGTGCTAGCTCCAGCTCCTCGAACACAATACAAACTGATGTCACCACTGACGGCATATGCATTATGACTATTATTTTACTACACTTAATTCCCTGGTGATGAGGAGGACGATGATGATGTTCTTGTCGGGTTAACTAGCATGATCTACTTGCATATTTTGATCTGTGCTAGTTAGCTACATATCATTTTTGATCCGTATAGTTAGACAGTAGAATCAAATTAAGGTATCGATCGTCTCATCCAATGGCAAGTTTGCATGTGTGTGTGTGTGCGCGCGCGCGCGCGCGTGTGCGTGCGTGGTTTGGCTCTTTGTGGTAACTAAACTATTAGTGTAACCTTATCTTGATCTGCTTGATTAATTACGTAAGTAATCATGTCGATTGGCACATCTCAATAGTTATACGATATAATGGAAAGCTGAGTCTATCTATCTACACTTACCACGCGTCAGCTGCAGATCGGCCAATCTCAAGAAGCGCATAATAATAGGGATGGATAGCAATAATACAGTACAATATCTTGACACATAGGCATCACTGGCAGGTGATGGAGGGTCTGCGTTCGATTCCACAACGGCACCATGAACAAGACAAACGAACAACGGTAAATATGCTGGGCACATTAATACATAGGAACAAACAAATGTCCCCGGCAACTGATGTACATCTACGGATGTAGTACTATATATATTGTGAAAGGCAAGGAATTATATTCATCTTAATCCTATAACTAGAAAGCAGACTTCTCTTTTCCCTTTATGATCTCTTTTTTCAGGAAACCAACAGGACAGTTGTTAATAATAAGAAGATCTGGAAGATGAAAATACCGCTTAAGAATAAAATCTTCGCATGATATCTTTGTCGTGGAGTCATTCTTACTAAACATAACCTTATTAAGAGGAATTGGCATGAAAGTGCGCAATGTGTTTTTTGTCACCACGATGAGACAGTAAAGCATTTATTTTTCCAATGCAAATTGGCTCGTTCTATATGGTCAATCATCCAAATAGCTTCTGACTTGTATCCTCTTTGTAGTGTTGCTAATGTATTTGGCAATTGGCTACATGGGATTGATCACAGGTTTAGAACCCTTCTCAGGGTGGGAGCGCTTGCCGTTATTTGGTCGCTTTGGCACTGTAGAAATGATAAGGTTTTTAACGATAAAAGTACTTCTCTTATGCAGGTTATCTACAGATGTACCGGGACTCTTCTTTTATGGTCCTCTCTACAACGTGTGGAGAATCGAGACCTGTTTTATGGAGGTGTGTACACAATTGGAGGCTACGGCGAGGGATACTTTTACCCAACATGGGTGGGAGCATGATCTTAGGATTGACCCACCTCCGCTTTAGGCGTTATACGGATACTGCATGTTTTCCTTATATTTCGCCTTTTTATTATTTCTCATTTGAATGAGAGGATTTTGTTTGGCTGTATGCATCTTAGCTATGCAGAGGCCGGGTGTAATGCTTAAATCTTTTAAGTAATAAAGCGCCCCTTTTTGAAAAAGGAAACCAACAGGAGCTCCCCTTATTCATTAAGAAGGAAGCAATGTCTCATCAACACCATGATTAGTTTCAGAAAGATGAGCGGCAAAAAACTTAAAGGATAAGCTGACTAGCTACTCCCAAATTGAGAAACAATGGAAGTCATCTGACAAACCCCACGGGGATGCATTTAGTTAACAATCATCTTTCAAAAGGAAAAAATAGAAATGGTGGTAGCTTTGCATAAATTTGGTGTGTATTTGGTGAATCATTTTCCAATTTATCATAGTAAAAAGTATATATTCCTAATAGCACTGCAGGTGAGATTATAATTCAAGTTAGGGGTTCGAGTTGGTAATTTTGTCAGTGTAGGGTTTCTTTGTGCTCCTAGAGATTGGGAGGCGGTCTACGTGCTATTCCCTCCGTCCGGAAATACTTGTCTTAAAAATGGTTGAAAATGGATGTATCTATAACTAAAATAAGTCTAGATACAACCATTTCTAGGACAAGTATTTTCGGACGGAGGGAGTACATATTATAACCGGTAGAAGATTGAGGAGGCACAAGATAACGATCTAGTGTTCTCAACTGAAATGATAGGCCTTGTCAATGCAGGTACAAGGAGCAGCGATGAGGGGAGTGGGAACAGAGACAATAGAGGAAGGGTATACTTCATTGGTACCGATAATTCAATGATGGAGTGACACATGATGGACATGCATGGTGGCTGTGACGTCAGAGAGGAAGTGCACATAAGTGAAAAAGTTCATTAGGATGAGTCAAATGATCGGGAGGGAGGGATAAGACTGGTATTTATGTTTGCGAATTGTGATAACCGAAACCAAATACAATGAAGCACAATGGAATTTCGCCTTATGGTGTAAGGCCCCACCTGTTGGTGTTTTATTATTGACAAAAACCACATACTACAATTAGACGCACAGACACATGCACATCACCTCAAAGGCACACACAACACACATTAAAATATGGTGTCGTGGAGATTCGAGATTGACGAAGTCACTATAGACACCTACTCATAAATGTCAGCTCACACTATAAGACTATTCTGTCATAACAAGACACACATAACATTAAACCAAGAGTTAATCTCTGTGGACCTAACAATATAATTGCACGACTAACCATCCAATCCCAAGTTAATTAGGCACCTTTTCAGGTGTTTGATATTTTCAGACAAATATGCGTTATTACCTAACTGGTGGTCGAACCATGCATGCATGCATATAGCGTGTGCCAGGTGTGTCAGGAGTCATGTGTTTTTTTGCCGAGGAACAAAGCACATATCTAATCATGAGATCACTTCGGCCATTCTGTCTTCCGAACAAACATAAAATATCTAGTTCCAGCTTGAATTGGTATGGGAAACTGTCACCTTTTTAAGCATGAGCTGATGATTCCAGCTTAAGTAGGCCAGCCAGATAAACCCCCGATCTGATCCTTGCACCTATATCGACCAGTCGGGCGTAGGTACACGTCCATATGCATTGCGGGCTGCAAGAAAGTGGGACGTCTAGCTAGCAGCTAACTTAATATTTAGTGGGACATGACTTATTTTCTGAATGTTCAGGTGGTGAATCTTTTCTTGATTTCTGTCAGAAAATCTCCAGAACCACATGTTTATGTCCAGATATCCCTATGACGATCCACAATCAAGTCATGTCTATGAATGTGAATGTTGCTTGCTTGCTAATGCGAAAATGCTACCCTTTGTAACGTTGTCCCCGCGCTAGGTTAAATTCTAGGTCCGCCACTACTTCAACATGATTTATTTTTTACACGGTTGAGGAAAAAAAAAGTTCCCCAGCCGCACAAGGCACAACACGCGTCCCCTACCACGTACATGTGCTAGCATCAAACATGGCCCACTTGCCATCGAGACACTGGCATGCGCCAGCCTCTTAATTTGTACTATGTGTGTGCCTCTGGAGCTAGCTAGGTACGTAGCCCAGTGTTGTCAAAAGAAAAAAATTGGTACTCAGGTCCGGTAAGCTCCAAAGTACTTGGTGTGGATTGTGGAATGAGACAAGCGTTTGTGTCATTACAAAAATCCATGGCTTGTCCTTTCATCTCCAGCAAGCCGTGAGCACTGTGACGCTGGGGGTCGAGTGAACTAATTGTATAAGCATATTAATTAAGCTGAGTGAGCTAATTTGCAGGGGCTGTCGGTGTGCACTCCCCAAATTGAGGATGATTAATTATCTAACGGTTTTGATCAGCCAGCTAGATGCATGAGGACGTGGGCTGATCCGGTCGGTATATACAGGAGAGATCAACACATACGGAATTTCCCAGACTTGGTCTTTATATGTGTGCCTAGCTGCCTGTCGGTCATGTCCAACTGGATCAGCATCATGCACCTTGTAATACAACTGGATTGAACTGTATATATTTACTTCCTAGCTAGAAATAAAATACTCCATGTGTACCGAATTGATTGGTTAAGTTTCAGAAGGCTTTTTAGTGAAAAGGAGAGGAAAACAAAGTTTAAGCTGGCACTATTAGAAAAAGGCCTACTAATGGCGCACCGGTTTTGCCTACTAATGGCGCACTACCGGTGCGCCATTAATATCACGCCACTAGAATTTTTTACTAATGGCGCACCACATTAGTATCTGGTATGCTAATGGCGCATCAGGAAGTGCGTCATTAGTATGTAACACCATGCGCCATTAGTATGCCTTCCGGAGGGCCATATGTAACCATCTGCTTTGTCATACTAATGGCGCACTTTGTCTTGATGCGCCATTAGTATCCTTTGGCATACTAATGGCGCATCTTGTGGTGATGCGCCATTAGTATGAATATTTGTTTTTTTTACTTTTCTGATTTTTGCACAGGTTACAAAATATATTATTTGACAGAATATAGACAGTAGCACACAGCAACAGCAGATTCATCGAATACAATAGAAGATTAGTCTCCGAATACAATTCATCATATTAGTCTCCGAATTCAAAAGACCGAACAAAGATAAAACATTACAAGTCTCGAGACCGCAAGTATCGAGTTTGTCTTCACATTACAAGTCGATATCAATCATCTAAACTATCATCACATAGAAGAGAGCTGTGGTCATCATGATGAGCATCATCGCGATCAAACTGGTCTTCATCCGGTTCCTCCAACGCTCCCTCCTCTCTCCCACTAGATAGCGGGCGTATCTAGATTCGGCCTCCACCCTAGTGGTGTACCCTTTGTAACTGTTACCGCTGAAACGGTGAACCTGTCTCCGACACTCCTCTCAGTCGTCGTAGACTCCGAAAACCTTACCCTTGTACACGACATACGACGGCATCTCTATGCACAAGCCAAACAACAGACAATACATACATAAGCAATATATAAGTATGCAACAAAAGGATCGGAAGAGAAAAGCAAGACATTAATAGCACGATTCATGGTCCTACTAATAAATAACATCGATTACATCTAAGTTGAACGACTGTCCAAACCAAAGAGACATACGATTCATTAAAGTTTAATTACAACATGAGCCAATCAATGTTTCAGAACTACACATCACTACTTTCGACTCGACTCATGGACAGGAGCGTGGATGAAGCCGCCGTCTGTCGTGATGGTCATGAAATCGCGGGCGTTGTCAGCCTGCATTTGTAGCATTCCGTCTATCTCAATGTTGGACGGTTGATATCTGAGGAAGAACTTCCCCGAGGTATGAAGGACATCTTGATGGATGATGTCCGCAAACTCCGACTGGATGCGAAAGAATTCTTGTCTGATGTCCGCGTCCTGGATTGCCGACAAGCTCGCGGCCCAATCTTTGAGATTATTTGGTAGCAGAAGGTGATGATGGTCCCTTACGATCGCCCGCATGTGATGGAGGGCGTAGTAGGCATCCTTCTGACCATCAGGCGGCTGCTTGACGCAGCAGAACGTCGTATTGTGGGCGAACACGTGCTTGCCCTACTTACGAACTGCCCTGATGAAGGTGCCTCCAGATTTGGCGTAGCCAGGGAGAACATCATCAAGAACTTTCTTGATATTTGTGTAGTCTATCTTGGAGTTACGGTTCGGGTCGAAATACGTGGCCATAGAATATTTCGGGCTTAAGAGGATGAGTGTGCAATGTGTGTCACTGCACAGAACACGGAATGTTAGAAAAAAAAAGAACGATCGAAATCTAAGAAATCATATGTTACGGGGCGGTTAAGGGATGACTTACTCGGGAAAGTAAGGCACAAGGAAGTTATCCTTATCTGGGTTTGCCAGAATGACGTCTTCGAGGTGTGAACTCGCGACTTGGCGGTCCCCAGCGCTGCTCGAGAGCTTGGCACGCATGTAGAAGGGGTCGACGATCACGATGTCCGGGGTCTTGTCTCTAATGATCCGCATCTCCATACTCAGCGAAAACAGCCGAACGAAGGTGTAGTACAGTGGATGAAGATTGAACATAGCAAAGATGTCATCAAACCGCAGGACGATCGTACCCCCGATGGCGCCATCCACAAAGCCCTTGCCCTCTGGCACCTTGGCCACGAAAACCGGGTATGCCACATCATTCTCTCTGAGACACCGCTTCTCCAAAGAAAGAACACTGTCGTGCAGACTCCGCATAGCACCGGTTGCAGCATTGAGCATATTTGTCGGTAGCATCGCCCTACCCGCCACATGCACCCTCCTCGAGATATCCTTAGGTGAAGGTGGCCCGTCCTGAGCACGGATCGTACTCGGTGCCGGCTGGCTCGCACCGGCGGCCTTTTTACTCGGCCATTTCCGGCCCTTCTTCTTGATCTGCTGTAATGGGACCGAGTTCTGCTCACAGACCGCCTTCTTGAGCGTGTTGGGGCTGATAATATTTGGCACCTTCGCTATCTGAGCCTCGGTGAAGGCGGCAGCTGGAGGCGTCTCCTGAGAACTGAACGCCAGACGACGCCTGTTGCAATTGGGTTTCTCCGCCGTACCAGCTAGATCACGGTCGTCTTGTTTGGGTTCTTGAGAAGGAGGCCCGCAGAACTCGTCACCGTACCCATGTTCGGCAAAGTACTTATCGACGTTGGTAAATGTACCATCATCGTTGTCGTCGTCGTCCGGATCCTGTGCCATATGCATGTCCGGATCCTGTGCCATAGGGATGTCCGGCATGTCCAGTAGCGTTGCGGCGTTCTTGCCATGGCTTGGCGCCGGCACGACTGGCGGTCTTGTCTGTGGGGTGGTGTCCCCCGCCCCCAAACGAATCTGACTCTTCGGCCAAAGCAGGGGCTAGCTTACGCAGGCGCTGAGGGTCATCTCATCTTCTTCATCGGCCCCAGCGGGTCGAATCGGAGGTAACAGCTCGTCACAGCCTAGCAGCACCCGAACCACTTCAACCCTATACATTGTGGGTGGCATCGGATTACCGTGAAACACAGGGTTGCCCGGTTGAATGATTCTGCCCTTGGAGACATCGACCAACTCGCCGCCCATGAAGTGCAGGAGAGTGCAAGGAACGTTGGCGGTGCCCTGCGGAAACATGTAGGGCGTCACGGATGCCCAGTCAAAGGCAAGGAGATGAAGTCCTCGGCCGAGAGGCTTAGTTACCGTGATGCCGTCGAGCTCGGCTAATGTCGAGGCACCGCCAACGGCGGGCGTGCAACTGACAGAGGGGGCGCTTGCTGGCGAGGTGCCGGCCGGCGTACACCCGGGTGCATTAAGCTCCAATGCCGGTGTCGGAGACACCAATACCGCTGCAGCCGGAGACACCAATGGCGCCGCCGCCGTAGACACCAATACCGCCGCTGCCGGAGACACCAATGGCGCCGCCTGCGTGTTGTGTGAGTTGCTGGCCGTGAAGCTGGGAATCGGGGGCGGCCCCTGTTGGCCACCCGCAATCCACGTCGTTATCCCATGAATCAAGGTAGGCATAATGCCGGTAAGCGTCGATCCCAGTTGTTGTTGCACTTGCTCTTGGACCATCTCCGGAATCCGCGCCACTTGCGCCTTGAGTGCTTCAACCTCGCGCGACTGGCTTTCCGAGTTGGTCTTTTTCTCCTTTCGCCCACCAGCGCCATAGTATGACGACCATTTTGTGGACAAGCCTTTGCCGGCCACACGACCAGCTGACGTCGGCTTATTGAGCTTATCCCTGTTTTTCATTACGTTCAATGCCCTATTCAAAGAGGTGTCGAAAGGGGAGCTCTGAGACGACCCCGTGCTACTGCTTTCTTTGTCCTGCGGAGCCACCTTCGATGTCCCATGAACACGGTTTTCGAACACCCGGGATCTCTATCTAGCTGGCGATACGTTGTGTCATCCATGCACCTTACGCATCCAGAAAATCCGTGGACTACCTGCCCCGCGAGATATCCGTAACCGAGATAGTCATGCACCGTCGTGAGCAGTGCGGCTCTCATAGGGAAATATTCTTTCTCTGCGGCGTCCCACGTATTGGCTGGCGTTTTCCACAGCGTGTCTAGCTCCTCTTTCAGCAGCCCCAGATACAGATTGATGTCGTTCCCTGGTTGTTTCGGCCCTTCAATTAGCATACTCATGTGAATGTACTTCCTCTTCATGCACAACCAGGGGGGAAGGTTGTACATCCTCACAAACACAGGCCAGGTGCTATGTGTGCTTCTCTGGCTGCCAAACGGATTGACTCCATCGGTGCTTGCGCCCAGCACGATGTTCCTTGGATCCTTTCCAAATTCTGGGTATTCGATGTTCAACGCTTGCCACTGGCTCGCATCCTTAGGGTGACTCAGCATCTTGTCTTTTTTATTTATCTCCGGATCATTTCCGTCATCTTACCGCTTCTTCTCCTCCCTATGCGCGTGCCAACGCAGGAGCTTTGCTACCTTAGGGTCCGTGAAATACCGCTGCAGACGAGGAGTGATCGGAAAGTACCACACTGATTTTCGAGGAGCTTTCTTCCTCTTCTTGTATCGAGTGACGCCGCACACCGGACATATGGTAGACTCCGCGTGCTCGTCCCGATAAATGATGCAATTATTCATGCACACATGGTATTTCACGTGCGGTAAATCCAGAGGACACACGATTTTCTTCGCCTCCTCGAAACTGGTTGGGCACTTGTTCCCCTTGGGAAGACGTTCGTGCCAGAATGACATGTTCTCGTCGAAGCATGCGTCGGTCATTTTGTGTTTTATCCTCATCTCCAGAGCCATGAGCGTTACTTTCAGGCGGGTATCCTCGGGCCTGCATCCTTCATACAATGGAGTAACCGCGTCTATCTCCAGTTAATCCAGCTTGGCTTTCTCTCGGGCGGCAGCTCTTGCGTTATCCGTCTGCTTGAGAAGCAGCTATTGAATATGAGGGTCCTGCACCCAGCCTCCATCGTCGTCTGCTCCGGCATCTTCTACATGATGACTGTGTACAGCATCACCGTCATGATCATGTCCTAGAGATTCTTCGTCTTCTCGCCCGCCCTTGCCGCGGTGATACTTGTCTTGTTGCCCTTCCTCATTTCTTGCCCGGCCCCATGGACGACTTCATAGTCATCTTCATCACCTTGCCACCGATAGCCATCCATGAAACCACGCAAGAGCAGGTGGTCCCGCACCTGCCCGGAATCCGGGTCCGCAATAAGGCTCTTCAGCTTGCATCTTCGACACGGACATCTTATCTCCTTGTCATTCTTTTGAAGCATCTCGGCCTTCGCGGAGCTCAAAAACCTATTCACGATGCCTTCGGTCATCGTGCGGACCATGGTCGCCTGCGGGGTAGAGCAAAACGATATTTTAGAACCAAGAAAAAATTTGGCATGACCTTCCCTAAAAATAGGACCAAAAAGAATGCATAGTGCCAAAATTCTCGCCGAAACGGAAATGAATCAACATTCCGGCAAAATATTGGCAATTATCGCATTTCAAATACCGGTACCTGCAAACACAAAAATATCTGCAACACCACAAACACATGCAATACCACAAACATACATAGATCTAGCTAGGCTACAAAAAGTGCATGTGCACGTTGTTGGAGCGAGCTAGGGAGAAAAAAAGTAGATCTACATCATGAAGATAGCTTTCCCCTTACTTACCTATCAAAAAAAAGGTAATTTCACCACTTAATTTTGATGAATCTATGGTGGAAATGAGGTGAGGAGGAGGAGGTAGCCGAAAGCTTGGAGAAGGAGGTGGAGGGAATGAAGTGGGGAAAGTGAGTGGGTAGGTGTGGCTGTCCAAAATATCTTGTTGGGGTCCCAGGTTACTAATGGCGCACCACCCGCAAATGCGTCATTCGTAACCCTGGTTACTAATGGCGCACCTGCAGGTGGTGCGCCATTAGTAATTTTGCAGAAAAGTAAAAAAATAATAATATATATATATATACTAATGGCGCACTTTTACAGGATGCGCCATTAGTAGTTTAAACTAGTAATGTCGCACTGTGAGGCGGTGCGCCATTAGTAGTTTTGCAAAAAAAAGAATAAAAAAAAATTCAGTACTGGCGTACTCCCTGTCTGGTGCGCCATTACTAGTTAGAACTAGTAATGGCGCACTTCGGTAGGATGCGTCATTAGTATGTACGTAAAAATGAAAAAAAAATTATCACTAGTGGCGCACCTATTTTCTGGTGCGCCATTAGTGTCTTCGACACTAATGGCGCATCACCAACTATTGCGCCATTAGTATATAGTAGTGGCGCACTACTTCCCTGGTGCGCCATTAGTGTCAATCTTATCTATAGCCCTTTTCCTAGTAGTGTGGTGCCAAGTTAATGTGGGTCTATGACAAGCAAAAGTACTAATAGGAAGGTGTGTGAATATGTGTCTCTAGCGGATCTCGCGGGATTTGGTCGGTGCTGCTCTTTGGTGGATCTGTTTGGATCTAGTCTTTATTCGTCTATGGTGGATCCATCTAGTCATCTTCATTTGTGTATTACGCGGTGTCTCATCATCAGCAACGATTGTTGTTCTGGTGCCCTGGTTCTGTGGGGCTTAACATGATAATTTCCTGATTGTTTATTACAATAAGTTATGCCCGGCTCCGGTAAGGGAGAGCGATGACAGCGACGCTGATTCAGCTCGCTCCACTACTTGTAGTCATTGTTAGGTGGTCCATGGATCTAGTTATAATTTTTTCAATACCATGAAAGGTTATTAATAGATTGGGAGTTTTACCTGAAAATAAATTATTGCAAACTACAGTGCATGCATTCAGATTTCTCTTGCTTTTTCTTAAAAGTTATTCTTTTGGCTTTCTGAGGACACGCGCTAGGTTAGTACAGGGATGTGCTAGCTAGCTGCAAATCATAGCATGTGTGGATTAAGCATGCATGATTAGTGCACAGTCACAGGCAGTCCAACTAGTTTAAGACCAATTGGAGGATGGAACCCTAACTAGAGGGCACATGACTAACTAATTAAGGTGCAAAAACTATGTGCCTTGATGCATGCTTAAAGTGGTAAAGCCAGTATAGGTGTGAAAGGTTACTGACATGAGATTCTTCTATTGGGCTTACCACATTTGTATTATATTGGTACAGGACCACAATAAAACTTTATGTTTCGTTCATGAAGCAGGGGGCAGACCCCTTTCTCTATACACACACAAAAGAAATCACACAGGACCACAGAGGTACTGATTTATTGCTAATTTTATTTCTTCCTTGCTAATGAACTTTCTTTTTAATTAATCTACTAACAAGAGCTCCTCTAGTAGGAACGCAACAGGTTGTCCATGATCTGGACTTATATGTAGCACTTGGTCATCACACATCTCATGATCAACTGGCATCCACTGTCATGCACATATATATATTGTCACCATGCATATAATTGGGAATTTTTGTATTAACACTGTACTTTCTATGTACATAGTAGATCTTTTCCTTGCGAGGATGTTAATATATAAATTTGAATCTGTTCAGGAAAACAACAAGCAATAAGACAAGGCAGGCTATAAGGGTCGATCTGGTGGTTGTTTTGCATATGAGGTCTACATGTAGTTCCACACATGTAGACATATAGAGCTCCATCTCATCTTCTACTGGACTCTGTTGGATCTTCCCCTGCTAATAATTGCAAGAGCAGGAGGAATAGGACAAGGGAACAAATACGTTGGGCGATCTTATGTTTGGAGCAAGCACATGCATCATGTATGTATGCATGCAAGGAGCCTTGTTTGCAGGACATTTTTTGTTTCTTCCTGGACATGTGCCTGGTTGGCATGGTGGCCTTTCGAACAACAAAAATTGTGCCTACTTGGCAATGGTGCCCTTTCGAACGAACAAAACTTGTGCCTGCTTGGCATATACATCCATCTACAAAATAAATAATGAACTGCACATTAGACAGTGACTATGGGGAGCAAGAACTTACTTCCACCTTAAAGGACAACCAAATATAAGTGCGCTGTACTTTACTCTTTTTTATACAGTGCCGTTCTTCTGTTGGTGTAAATATATTTAACTTTTTTTGTGTGAATCAAACTTGTCTTAGAAAAGGAAACTTAGGGCATCTCCAAAGGAGACACTCAAAGCTCCCATATACGTTTGGATTGTAGTGTCGGGATCACTTTTGTCAACTTTTGTCTTCCAGTGGGGACCCCCTATAGGTCCGCGGAGCGGTCCGGACGCCCATTATTCCGCAAATCGAAAGAAACATGGGGGAGATATGCGGGAGCATGTACATCCACTTGACCAAAAAAAACCATGTGGTCATCCTCTTCTCTCTCTCTCTCCTCCCAACCGCGCACCACACAAACATATCCAACCAAAAGTAACCAAATGCATTGGCCCCCTCTCCCCTCTCTTCTCCCAACTGGACAAATGAGGATTAATTTGTGAATAAGCCTTGGATGGCTCTCTCGCATCATGTTCGCGGACCACGCCCGGATGTGAAAAAAAGGACGTTTGCGGTGTCCGTTTAGGGGATAGCATTGGGGATGCCCTTATTACACATGTCCCCACATGGATCCATAAAAAAATAAAAAATGATTTGATTTCCCTATAATGAAGAAATTCAAAAAAAAATCCCGAGAGAGAAGTCAAGCATATTTCCCGCATTTCCCCTATAGAGTGTTCGGGCTTCATGCCATCGGGGCAAGGCGGTGCCCTTGTGCCTCCTGAGATTTCTCCGGTGTACATCTCGAACTTGTGGGTCGATGACACTTGATGCGGGGACTACTGCTCTTGTTTTAACCTAGAGCAATGTATCCTGCATCGCTTCACTTCGTCCTCGCACGGGTTGACTTCAGTGGGTGATTGGAGTGGATGGGGAGGATCTCAAGAACGGAAGCTCTGAACACTTGTGGGTTGGTGTCCTATGGTTGGCAGAAAGGTTGGTCTTTGGGTGGCGGGATACTACTAGGGAAAAGCGTAGCAGCAGCGTGGGTTTTAGGACTATCAGTAGCGCGGGCAGGAGCGCTACTGGTACGGCGCTACAGCTAAAGGTTAGCAGTAGCATTGGTTAACCCATGCTACTGCTACACCAACTTAGTAGTAGCGCTTTCTCGACGCCGCGCTACTGGTAATTACTAATAGCGCTTCTCCTAGCCCGCGCTACTACTATTATTCCGTATTTTATTTCTTTTTTATTTCATGGTGTATTCATACACCTCTATACATGTATTTTTTCATACAGCAGCAATTTAGAGATTGTTTTTACATCATAATGAGTTATTACATCATTGGGTGAAAGAACCGTGGACTAGTTTCAAGTGGATGGACATCCACTTGAAACTAATCCGCGATTCTTTCACGCAATAATAAATATCATCATCATCATCATCATCATCATCATCATCATCATATCATTAACAACTTATCATCATAATACATCATTGTCATATAACACCTCCTCATGATCATCGTTTTCATCGATGAGACATCACATAGCAAGTTGGTCACTAGTCATAATCACAACTACTCCTCATCATCAACTCTAACACATTGTACCACATGATAAACATATTGTACCTCATAGGACCTACTTTATTCTCTTAGGACCTACTATATTCTCTAAGGTAAAATAGCAAAAAACAAGATAGCCCTGGCTCTCCATTATGGAGAATGCAGATTATCCTGTCTCCAATTCTTGCCTTTCGCTTAATGTTGCTTCCAAGAACCTCCTTACGAATTTCCAACCATTTTTTACACTCTTTGATTAGCATGTGTTCACCGGTTTCAGAAATCTGATATGCACAGGTGAGATCCGTAGGATGACCTGGCTGTATGTTCAGAATTTCAAGGCGACCATTGTAATACATCAGATGAGGCACACAATCCATCAGGATTTTTTGTTGAAAAACATAGTAATAACTTCGTAGTTAGCAATGATGTATTAGTTTTAGAAGTATGCAAAAGATGCACGGATGTCGTAATAGTAAAAAATCTTACCAGGGTATCTCCATAGAAGTTATCATGGTTCAACACGTGCACTAGTGTCACGTATTCACCATAATTTGGAGGAGTTTGATAATAGGTATTGTAATTCTCAAAGAAAGTACAAAATGCGATCAGATGATTTTTCTCCTTATAAGTTAATTCGGAGCCATTGGTGTAGTGGGTTTTGTCAACCATCTTCCGCACATTGTTTAAAGAATGAAAATAAGTTGTCAATGGAAATAAGCTGTCAACTATTTTGAAATAAACAATATAAATTAGTTAATAACTATGTTTGAGAAACTCACATAGCGGTAGAATCGGAAGCGTATCAACAAGGACCCAAATGTCCATATTGTTTTGTTCGATGTCAGAATCACCAAGATCCATGGTGACAATCATACTCTCATAAAAACCATACATTTTGCAAAGTGCTTCCTAATTTTGGCAACCAAAATGGGTTATGCTCTGAGAATTGTACATATTTACTTCAAAATCCATATCATGATGGGTCCTTAGGTGTATTTTCTTTGTTTCAAAATTTTCATGGTCTTCAAAACCCATCCTCTCCAAGACATAGCGTCTTGCATGGCATGGGATAAGCTAGTCGAATTGTAAAAGATGAAAATTAGACGCTGAAATAGTTGAAGTCGTGCTTAATTACGAGAAAAAACACTTGTCGTCGTTGTGTACCGTTTCAACATCGAAGGTCTCCTCGAGATTAATGCTGAAGCGCCGATCATCGTCCAGGTGAGGGCACCTGTCGCACAGACCTCGATCGTCGTAGCACCAGCTGCACTCCCCCGGAAGACTTTCGTCATCCGAGTACGACATTTCCTACGTTCATAATTCAAAGATTAAACTTGTACAATTAAATATATGTACTAAAAACCTAAATTACATCATTATTTTTCGAGAAAATCTAGGCCACTCGATATTTCCTATATATTCTAGCACAAGTCATGCCAGAATACACGGAAAAATCCGGCATGACCTTTGCTAAAGAAGGACATATCGAGCGCCTGGAATTTGCCGGAACAGAAATTAATCAACACTCCGGCACAACATAGGCCATTCGGAGGTGTAACCTGAACATGACCGCCACTTGGGCAACCACATATCCTATTTGAGCAACACAGGATATACATGTTTTTATCTACATCATATATATCTTATAGGACTCATATTGACATGGAGATCTGGCTGGTCTCACCTCGAGGTCGGAGGGGGTTGGTGACGGAGACGACGGCGGGGATGATGGAGGGGCTCCTTGATTTCTGCAAAAGCAAAAACCCTATAAGTTATCACTAATACATCCCAAATAATTGCTTAAAATAAAAAATAACAACAAATATGACATGTTTAACTAGTTCTATTAATTCAACTAGTTCTTACTAAATATAAACTTACTATAAATAGAAAAACACTAGTTCTTTCTAAAAATAAAGTAGTTCAACTAGTTATATTAATTTTCTTACTAAAAATACATTAGTTCTATTAATTCAACTAGTTCAACTAGTTTATTAATTTACTTACTAATTATTTAAAACACTTACTAAATAAACTACTTCTATTAAGCACTTACTATAAATAAACTAGTTCTATTAAAAAATTGCTAAAAATTCTACTACCCTAGTTCTACCCTAAATTTTCTTACTTCTATTTTATTCAAAACACCTAAAATAGTCAAAAAAATTATTCTATTAAAAAACCTACATTCTACAATGTCTACATTCTAAAATCTACATTTAAATTACCTGCAATTTGCAAGAACAGAGACAAGGGAGGGAGGGAGGAGAGAGGAGGGGAGGGGGCGTCCGGAGGAGGAGGGGGAGGGGCCGGCCGGAGGAGGAGGAGGGAGGGGCGGTGGGAGGAGGGCTGCCGGCGGAGAAGGGAGGAGGGGCGGCCGAAGGAGGGGGTAGGGGCCAGCCGAAGGAGGAGGAGGGAGGGGCGGTGGGAGGAGGACTGCCGGCGGAGGAGGGAGGAGGGAGAAGTGGGCGGCCGAAGAAGGAGGGAAGAAGGGGGCGGACGGAGGAGGAGGGAAGAAGGGGGCGGCCGGAGGCGGAGGGAGGAGGGCGCGGTGCGAGGAGGAGGGAGGAGTGCGCGGTGGGAGGAGGAGGGAGGGAAGAAGGGAGTACCTCGGTGGAGGACGGACGACGGCGGCGGCGGCGGACGACGGGTATCGGGGCCGACGAGAGTGACTGAGAGGGAGAGGGAGTGAGAGAGGGTCGGCCGCGTGGGGAGGATAAGGTAGGGTTAGTAGTAGCGCATGTGTGAGAAAAGCGCTACATCTAAGGAGAATAGCAGTAGCGCTGGGCGAGGATACGCGCTACTGCTAAGTTGGGCTAGCCATGTGCGCCCACTTCAAACATAGCAGCAGCGCTTTTTGCTAGTACGCGCTACTGCTAAAGGTATAACAGTAGCGCGGTTTATTTACTGGCGCTGCTACTAAATAGCAGTAGCGCATGATTTTATCTAGCACTACTGCTAAGATGCAGTGTATAATGTTTTCCCTAATAGTGGGACCATGACCCTGATCGGCTTTCCCATGCTGTCAGCCCTCCACGGGTGTTAGTTAGAATTGTTCACCGCATGAGTGGCGTGGCGGTTCACTAATGGTGTGCCCGTGGTAGTTGTGACGGCTTATCCGCGGTCATTTCAACCTATAGTTTGGAATGGCCCAAACCTATAGTTCACCACATGCTCTTTTCACTGCGTCGTTGCGGTTTGTCGTCCCATGTTGTACTCCTAGCAAAAACCCTTAAACCGCTCTGGGCCAGCCGATGGTGGTGCTCCAGTGTCCTGACCTTCCTGAACGTATCAATTTTTTTATTATGCAAATCTCTACTCTTTGGGGGGAAGTGTATTGGTGACGGCAATTTTTTTTTAACATTAGTACTGACACAAGCGCTCATATACATGCGCATACATTCACCCCTATAAACGCACACACGCACACCCTATCCCTATGAGCACCTCTGAGAGACTGAGCCGGCATATCATCTTGAGATTTACGAAGCCACCGTAGGCGCCTCGTCGTCGACGGGAATGTCTCCTTCCACTGAAAGCGCATCGCCGGAAATTCTAAAATAAATCCAGGAATAATGCGAGCACCAGGATTTGAACCCTGGTGGGTTGGGAATATCACTGTCCACCTAGCCATCTCAACCACAGGTTGGTTCGTGGTGATGGCAATTAACGCGCCTGCGGACGTCCGCATTTCTGTTTTTTTTTATTAGATCGATTTTTATAACAACATTGATTGATTTAGTTTTGCCTTCGCAAATGGTGGCGGGCGCGTCAACGTACATCTCTAACTGCAAAGTTCGGCAGAGTGTGAGTTTGATGTATTCTCCCACTGGTGTTACCATAAAAGCTATGGTTTTGGACAAACACTAACGGATGTAATGCGTTTGGACAGAAACATTGTCATCCCAAGTAATATCTTTATTTTATTTATTTAGTACCAATACTGTTGAAATCCCTCGAATTTTCTCTAGAAAAATGGCCAATCTCCAAAACGGCAACTTCAAACTTTTACAGGACGAGACGGGGTTGTAGTCCAGCTCACGCGGACGTGGCAGATGGTCGGATGCCAGTGAGCATAAAATCCTGGCGTGATGGGATATGATAGATCCGCTTGATCTTTATGTATGTACGCTTGTGCCTACCCCCTACTTTATACTAGCGTTTTACTGGTTTGTGGCTACAGCCAGCTCGTACTGACCCATGAATGATCAAACCAAATATTTTGCTACGTCATGCATTATATGCGGTGCGTTGCATGCAGCATGGATGTGCGAGACGACGATCGACCTATAGGTGTGTGTCTACGTACTATACATCACCAAAGCATGCATGCATGGTCCATGTTTACCATTAATTCTGTGGAGTAGTACATGCTAGGACGAGCACGTGTAAATCATGAACAGCTTCTTGACCGGAGGAACTTTCAGAGTTGGTTTCAGTGCACCTGCAGACGTGGCCAAATTAATATTCCCTACAGCAGACAGGAAGGCTATCTCGAGCATCATAAGCACAGTCGTCGGTAAACATTTCTGGAGATTTTATTCCGGGCAATAGGCAGACAAAATGAAGTTGGTAAGAAGCTAGACTAAAGTTAGACTAACGGCCAAATCATGCATCTACGCATGGATCGATGCGCCAACGTATAAACATGTTGACGTGTACAAAGAGAAGTCGGACAATGACTCTGCTGATAGATAGCGCAAATATGTCATATGCTCATCAGTCTATCGTAATTTCTTTGCATCTTGAGAGTACAACCAACTGGACATTATTCGTTTTAGACAGATATATTGATCTTACTTAATTCTTTATTTTTCCTTCCTCTTTCTCAAGAGGGAGGGAGAGAGATGTGCTGCCGCTAAACTTTTTTATTTTCGCTTGCGCAGAAGCTTTGCGCCTACATGGGCCTAAGCAATATGAAATAAAGGGCTTGATGATGCAGCACCTGGGCCACAGACTGCATGCGGCCCAGCCCATTCTATGTAGTATTCGTTCTCACGGTTGGCGTTTCCTTCCTTTTTTCTTTTCTTTGACAGGGTTATTCATTCCTTTTAATAGAAGTTTTGAGACCCAAGACTGATCATTTATTTTTTTAAATTCGGTCAGAAATGTTTTAAAAATAGTATTTGGTAATAGCTTTATCATTTTCTATTGGATTGTTATCCTGAAAATGATTTTACCTCAAGAGGGACCACAACTAAATGGATTATGGCTCCGATGCAGGTCGCTTGTGTGCATCTTCGAGTGCAGATGATACGACAGTTACTATTCCGTTGTTTTTGAACAACAGGACAGCCAAACCGTGATCCCTGTGGTGTCATGTGCTTGTAGAAGCAACCAAGATGTTCACCTTCACGTCGTGTTAGTCCAATCCAGCCAAGCCCTGTCTTGTTTAGTTTAGTTATAACCAAAGACATGTGGAGAAGTGATCGAACATCCAGCTGCTCCTTGTGTTGTACCATGCAAATTTGCCATGTATTGATGCCAAATATATTCTGTACACTATGGGAGGTTTATTGCATATAACATGGCAATTTCTTTCATCGCAAAATCTTTTTTTATGGGAGGGTAAAGTGTAGTGGGTGATGGATCAAGGAAAACTATTTTATAATGGTTCATGGCAACTTCTTAGAAATTTTGTTTTTGTACACATGCACTAGTAGAAAATAGGGCTATGGTCCAGGCCGGCTCAGAAGACCCTGAGGTGTCTTATGTCAATGATATGCAGAAAAATGATCTTTGGACTGAGCTGAAGTCAAATTTTACCCTACCGCCTGAGGATAATCCAGAGAACCCAGTTAAAGAGAAATTAATCAAGTCTTTTGCTCTGAAGAGGATGGCAGAACTATTCAGGAGGTGGAAGAAAGAGCTGAATAAGTTTGTCGAAAATAATGAGACACCAGAATTCAAGGGCAGATATGAGAAGATCAGAGATCACTGGCCCGCATTTGTGGCCCACAAGACATCAGAAAAGAGTAAGAAGATGTCGGCGACAAACAAGCAAAATGCTGCGAAGAAGAAGCTTCACCATCGCACGGGGTCAGGTGGCTACCTCGTAGCCCGGCCTAAGTGGTTCAAGACTGAGAATGATCTGGTTCATAAAGGGATCGAACCAGAGACAATTAACTGGCCAGACCGTTGCCGGACTTGGTTCTTCGGGGCTGGCGGAACACTGGACCCTGTAACAGGGAAGTGCATTTGGACGAACGATCAAATGGACATACCAGTCAGTAAGCTTAAGCAGTATATCGAAGCAGCGCAGGAAGGGACGTTCTTTCCAGACAGAGAGAACGACGAGCTCACAATGGCCCTCGGGAATCCTGAGCACCCTGGACGGACACGAGGCACGCCAGGCTCCATTCCGTGGAAGGTTGGGTTTCCGGACGCAGGCGGTTACAAATCCCATGAGAGGAGGAAAAAAGTGCAGCAGACCCAAATACAGGCGCTGCAAGCAAGGGTAGACGCGATAGAGGAACGAGAAGCAAATCGCAGCAAACGTACTGCCGAAGCCTCCCCCGAAGCTACCCCGCCATCTCAGCGCAGAAGCAGCGTGGCTTCCACCGAGCTGCTTCAGCTGGAGCATGCCTTGACGGCTCCTGCCAGCTATCCCGTGGATGCTATAACGGAGTCTCAAAATTGCCACCTTATGACGCAATGGATGAATTTGAAGGTCAAGGCGGCTGTTGGCTCTGTTTATCCTACTGAACCCGGCGCAACTTTTCACTGCCGGCCGATTCCAGAAGGATATGCTAGGGTGATGGTGGATGAGATAACGGAGGGATTTGAGGACCTCCAGCTTGACCACCCTACCGGTGAAGGGGAGACTCGGCTGGGGTCTGCTCTGAAGACTCCATGCCTATGGCGGAAGGAGCTCATCAACCTTCCGAACTGGACGCCACCGCCTCCTCCTCCTCCTCCGGCGAGTCAGGGCACTCCGCCTCCACCGCCTCCTCCTCCGGCGAGTGACGATCAGGGCCCTCGGCCGGCTCCTTCTCCGGCGCGTGGCGGCACTCCGCCTCCTTCTCCGCCTGCGCCGACGCGCCCGAGCAGCCAGCCTCCTCCTTCTCCGCCTCGTCAGCAAGGGCGGAAGAGACCTGCCGCCGCTCCAGCTGCTCCGGCGCGTCGTAGTCCTTCTCCTCCGCCGCTTAAGCAAGTAAAGAAGACAACCGCTCCGTCTGCTCGGTCGGCGTCTAGCAGTACAACCAGAGGCGGGAGGACATACAGATTCGGTCCTTCTCTGAAGACTCCAGAGAAGTTACCATATGAGAGGACCCTGGAGGAGAACGCCGAGATCGCGCGAGAAGAAGTGAGGAACTTCTTTGAAGGGGTGAAAGCAAAGAAACATCCACCTCCGGAGGAGAAGGTAGATCGGGTGAAAGTGAAGCGCACTCTGGCTGCCCTGACAAAACCACCGAAGTCTGATCCGCCGAAAGGAAACTATGACCGCATTATTGGAAAGGAATTTGCCGAAGCGGAGCGGTCGGGAAGTACTGTCAGTGATCAAAGGCTGAAAGAACGACGAGCTGGGAAACAAACTGCCCAGCTCGGCGAACAAGCGAAGCAATCGTGCCCCCCGCTGAAGGTGCCTAGCCACAACGTCGATAATGATCCGAGGATGGTGCCCGGTTATAGCAATCTTGTAGATTACCTGCCCGACGAAGTACATTATGAACCCATGGAGGTGCAGATACAAAGATACGAGTACGGGAAGCCTCTCGTCAAAGATGAAAGATCTCTATCAACGATGATGCGAAGATTGCATGATTGGTACTTGAAAATCTGCAGAGACTCTGGGGGGAGGAGTACTTTGTATGTGAAAGTTAAAAAGGAGCATGACCTCGTTGGAATTGATCTGTTGCCTGTTCCATTTGAGGAGTTCTATCAGTTTTTCAATCAATTAGCCCTCGATAAAACAACGGTCGCCTGCTACTGTCTGTAAGTAGTACTACTTCTGTCATTAAGTTTCTCTATATAGCTTAACTCTTTCATTGCATGTATTTATAATCATCCTCACTATATTATGCAGATTGAAGATCGCCGAATTGAAGAAAAGACAAGTCGGTGATATTGGGTTCATTAACACATATCTCATAGATGCAACTCAGGTTAAACTTCATGTCGCAGCTACCGAGGCCAGCTTGCTACGATCGTTCGTAATAAATCAAAACAAAGATATAATACTCTTTCCTTACAACTTCAGGTGAGTGTTACTGTCTTGTGCGTATTCTGTTTCCCTTATATATTAGTCAAGGTTATAGTAATGTAATTCATGAGTTATGCATGTGTGTGCAGTTTCCACTATATTCTCCTAGAGATTAAGCTTGAGCAGGGAGTAGTAACCGTCTTGAACTCTAAACGAAAAGATCCCAAGGAGTATGTGGACATGACTGAAATCCTCAAGAAGTAAGTTAAATCGATCATTATCCACCATATCAGCAACTTTGTTCATTTCCTAATATCAAGTAATTGTTTTCTTTGTCCGGCAGGGTTTGGAGAAAATTCACCAAAACAGTTCCGGGACTGCCGAAGGAGCTGGAATTTAGACACCCGAAAGTAAGTACTATAGTAGCATGTTCCGCGCATCTCCTAGTGATTCAAGCGCTAGTTTCATCAATACCATTTAGCATTCTTGCTTATCAGTTTGATTGACCTCTATTTCTTGTAAAGTGGTTGTGGCAGGAACAAGGGAATGATTTCTGTGGATACTACATCTGCGAGTCCATCCGCCACACGACCTGTGAGCGGGGCGGGTACTCTAACGAACAATATGAAGTACGTAAATAACAACATTCACAATTTTATTTTATTACCATCATTTGTGTTGAGTTTCGTTCATTTATATATATATATATATGTATTGACCCCCTTCTTCAAATTAGATGTTTCGGAAGCGGGATGAACTCCTAGCACCAGCTCGCATGCGAGAAATTCAAGAGGAATTGGCGGCATTCTTTCTTGACCACGTGATCCCTGAAGACGGAGAATTCTATGTGGACCCTGAGTCCGTATGATTATATTTGTAAGAGATAATTATTGTATATATGTAGCCGGTAGTGTCAGATAGATATACGAGAACTTGTTGTTCGACCAATCTCTCGGAGAAGGAGAGGTGGTCGATATCACTTCTCTCTGTATATATGCATATATGTTCATGACTATCTTCTGTTTCCTTCGTTTGCTTACTAGCTAGCTAGCGTGTCTAGTCCTCTCTATATACGTATGTATAGTACGTAGCGTCGACCAAGCACGGACATAACAGAGGACACTTCTCTCTATTAATTATAACTAGCTAACACAATATATGAAACACCTAAATTAACCCCCCAAAACCCCCAAACCCCCCCCCCCTTCAAAAAAAAAACAAAAACCCCAGCCACAGAAGTGCTGACGCGTGGATGCCTATTGGTCCCGGTTGGTGCCACCAACCGGGACCAAAGGGTCTCCTGACTGGGCTCTGCGCACTGCCCACGTGGAGGGCCTTTAGTCCCGGTTCTGGATTGAACCGGGACTAAAGGGGGGAGGTATTAGTACCGACACTTTAGTCCCGGTTCCGGAACGGGGACTAAAGGCCCTTACGAACCGGGACTATAGGCCCTTTTTCTACCAGTGATGAAAATGTTCAAAAACATGTTTCTCATGTAACATTATAGTTAAGTATTCCCAGGACAACTTGTAGGAATGTTTTTTGAAAATTTCCTAAGGCAACTGTGACAAATATTTTACTTGTTCTCGTAGAAAATTTAGGCCTTCTTGTTCCACTAAATCATGGCAGTTTTCTAATTGTATGTTATTAGTCACATGACAAATGTAGATATTTCTGCCATGTACTTTTTCCCAAGAAGAAAAGGCAGAATTCACACAATCCCAAATGTTTCAATTGTGTTTCATATATTCTTTGGCAATTTCATAAAATTTTTGTTTCCAAAACATGGCAATTATCGTAACTTCCTTGTCCTGTTTTCTTCGCATGGAAAATTGAGGTAAATTTGATTTTAATAAGTCATGGCAAATGAAAAATAATGGAAAATTTTCTATGTGCTTGTGTTCACCTTTTTATTTAGGTTTTCCATGGAGCACGACAACTTTTGTTTGTATATGACATGTGTGCCATGCCATTTTTTGGTTGCAGCTTTTAAGAAAATGTAGGTAATTTTTGTGTTTGCCACATGGACAAATTTATGAATTTTTGTTTTTCGTACTATCATGGCTAATAAAGATTTCTTTTGTATGTGCTTTTTATTGACAATCGGCAAGTTCATATTATATAACATGGCAATTTTTTTGTTATGGTAAGTGTTTCTGTTTTTATTTTATTTTTCACTTTTTACATTTTTTAAATTTTTTGGACAACTTTTTTATTTTAGCAATGATAGTGGAGGAGGCCCAACAAATGGACTGTCGGTCTTTGGTTCTCACTGGATGGTCCTCCAAGCGAACGTTTTGTTCCACTCGATCCTTCCTCCCATAGAGAACTAATCATTTGCTCTCAAGAGCACACGACCATATTTATTAAATTATTTTTACGCAAAGGTTTAAGAAGAATATATACCGGCTAACCCGAATCCGCCACTCATACCTATAAACTTGACGATGAAGAATGCCATCATGCCCCAACATCTAGAGTAGAGGGCACCGATGATCCACGCGCATGGTGTACTAGGAGCATACACCCGGTTCACCACATGCACACGCTTCGAAAGCCGTCACCACAATCGGACCGCTGATCCATCTCCAAGAAAATGATCCGCATTATCCTTGCCCGGCCAGCCAATCGTTGACGCCACTCATGTAAAAAAAAATCGTTGATGCCACCATGGCGCTAAACAGTGCCACCACCGTGTGCTCGTCCATCATCTGACATATTATTGTTCAGATAGAGTTCGTCAATTCTTGAATTTGAGGCAGGAAAGGCCAAAAAAGGGCCAATGGGCACGTAGATTGGCGATAGCTGTGGAGGGAGATGACAGGACGCGAATGGTTGAAGATGTCTAGGTGAGCAATGGCCAAACCCGATGGCCGGGTAGCTAGCTAGATAGAGAGATAGAGATGCGGACATGCGGTAGAAGATTTGACGGGCATGTAGCGAGGGTGGACGTGCGTGCGAGGCAATTAAGCAGGCAGGCCGACGATCCATTTTAACTAGATCGGGATCGCGCCATGGCGCGAGGGTGCCGGTCCCGACGTTTTGGTTAAGCATGTCGTGCCAAGTTAGTAGAAGCGTATATTTAGCGTATGAATTCAAACATGATAAAAAAATAAAGTGAAGAAGAAATATTCATTTGTGATAGAAGGCATGAGATTATAAGGCAACATAAAGTTCAGAATGTTTGTAAGACCACAAAAGACGCGCATCAAGCACAACATAAAAGAATAGACCAAAAGCAACATTTAATAGATCAGGATTACAACAGGTCATTTACATAGAAAGTTATGCATTCCGCAGATCAAAAGCCGTTAATAACAATTAAAGCATGTCATTTATATAAAAAAAGACCAATAGCGCATAGAGCAGTGAGATAGTACAAAATACTGAAAGTGAAGTATTTATACAGAAGGCTAGCGACACTTAGATAGCAGTCCACACAAGTTTTAAGGATTATAATTAAAAGTCCACGCTAACTGATACATCTACCAGAGTCTTCAATTTTACTTCGCCAAGAATGGTTGAAGTTCCCCATTGCTCCAAGAGAAGTTGTGTAACGCTGGCCCAGGAAGAGAAGAAGAAAAATGATAATTCTTCGAGAAGATATCTCAACTCATTAAAGATTCATTAAATGATTCATATGACATCTAAATCTAACATGCATTTTTAAAACAATAGATATCTGCAATGACCAAAAAAGGAACTATCAGGAAGGTGACTTTAGTGAACTGACATCAAGAAATTCATGCATATTTCCTTTAAACAAGTTTGGGGAGTGTGTATACAGTAGCACTACACAACTATGAATTATAAAAAACAGAGATGACCACCATCATGAGCAATTCTTGGCAAAGGGAAGATCCGTGTCTCAGGACTCAGTGAAATATAATTCATTTTTCAGCCTAAAGATATACAGATAAAAAAATGATTGGATCCGTCTATCAAAGGTCACAAAAAAATAGCAATCGAGCTCAATATGTTATTTAGAAAAAAAAATTGGTAGACCATGTACACAACATGGCAATTAACATTAAGCACAATGGAATAATCCTCTACTGGTTACTCTCAATCTAAAATCAACAGTTAAATTACTATTTATCACCATCAAGCCAGCATATGCGGTTCATATATAAACTAAATCAAGCTAGCATACACACTTCATCTCCAAATAGGATTCATCTCCTGCGGTCTGGTTACCCAAATCCAACCAAAGATCCTCACAGAAGAGGAGGGGGAGGGGGTAGAGGAGGAAGACGAGCTTACTTGCGAGTAGAAGCCAGAGCGCAGGGGCAGGGAGTATATGGACCAATAACAATAAGTGGCCAGTAAGATGCGCACCTAGTCATTCATCCGGTTCAAGGTACGCTCCAGCTCCCTCTGCAAAATCAAGTGGAATCACAAGCATTGTCGGATCAAAAAGGCAACGCAGTGATGAAAGCACTATGTATGGCTATCTCACCCTGAGCTCCTTGGCCAACTTGCTCTCTTTCTCCTTAGCCGCCCTAGGGAGCCTCCCCCTCCGCGGAACGGTCTTGACGCGGTCACCATGGACCTGGCTCGGCGCCCTGGCATCCCTCTTCCTGGGCATGCCCCTGGGCCGGTCAGGGCCCGCTACCCCTGTGATCTGGCAGTCGCTGTCCTCGGCCGCCGCTGATGAGGAGGGGCGCTGTGAATAATTGCTATTGTTTCTAAAAACAAAGCATCGCCAACACCTCACCTTGTTCTCGACCAGATTATAAAATAGACTAAAATAAGTAGCTTCTTGGTAAGTCTACATGTCGTGTACAGTCATGGTAACCTTAATTCATTAAAAGGCATTAGACCAAGATAGTGGATTTCCTAAACTATTTTTGTAGTTGATCTGCAAATTGACTCAAAAGGTATTTATCTCATAAGAGAATAGTTCCACGCAACTAATACAACTGGCATTTCACAAACTTCGACATTAAGACGAATGTGTATATCCATATATGATCCATGGTGTTGGATCACACGTTTCAGAAACCATGGGTTAGATAAAGGACTCAAATAAATTACGCTATTTATTTTTGTGTACAATAAAGGACTCAAGCGCCACATCATTCCATATGCAGCTGGTAGTAATTGTTATAGTGGATCAGACCAGAGTAAATACCATTTCCAGATATGGAGCTTAATGGACTTGTTGTCGATGGGCATCATCCTGTCTTCCGACCCGACGACCTTTATGAGTTAGTGCCAGGCTGCGATGAACTGCAGCAGCACGCATGACTTGTCATTTGCCAGAAGCTTCATACCCATCTAATTTCACCATAGATGTCCCCAAACCCGAGAGCGCCCAGAAGCTGCATGGAACCATTCATTTCCAGAACGTGTGACAAAGATTTACAATATACTCAGCAAACAAGTTTAAGCTTAACTAAGGTTGTGCCTTCAGATTAGCATTTTCAATATATTGTGAATAAATTAGAACAGGACATTATAATGGATACAACAGACTCATGCAAAAAGAGGGAGAAGGGGGAACCTATAAGCTGAAATGCTAAAAATCAAAGAATTGATAAAAAATGATCAGATGCTTTGGCCTGGACGGGTTTCCGAAACAATACAGTAAATACTCTATCTAGGAAAATTGGTACTACAGAATCTATAAACTCATTTCAATGAAAATAAAAAACTGCTACAGGCATCAAATTATCATCGCATTGGCATCTCACAAAGACATGGCATGTCAGCTTTTTGTCTACAAGGAAATCACGATTGAGACCTGTAGCCTGTAGGTCATCAGTAGTCACTTCGACAAATCTCTTCATGGAAGCCATCGTCCTTATCTTTGGTGTGGCGGAGGTTGTGCCTCTCCTGCTGAGAACCAAGTGGCAGAAGCTTAAGTTGGGAACAATAGTGTCAAGAGCACAGCAGCGGTAAGAGAAACAGGGAAGGAGAAGGTGCAGGAGAGAGCCGAGTCGACATCGCCAGGACGTACCCCGAGGATGACGATGCTAGACAACGTCCTCCCTGATGACGAAACGTTGCAGAGGGGAGCTGCCTGCTCGCCAGCGCACTCCATGGTGAACCAAAGCTCAGCACTGTGTCAGAGGCGAGTACATTATCATTCACGAATACACCATACAGCGCGCAAAAAATGGAACTACCTATATATTGCTAATTAACAAAGTAACAGGACGTAGCAAAATAAAATCAAATGTGTAACGATCAGAAGCCTTGAGAAATTGTAAGTAAATGTCACAATGTCTGACAAAAGAGCACCTAAAATTCTGAACAATAAGCATTAAGCAGGTTAAAAACTTCTGAAGGTAAAACAATTATAGAAACCGACTCCAATTGATTGATATGTTTTAAGAATACAACCATCTAGTTGACACAATGTCAGCAGGAACGGCCGCTCATCTTGACACGAACGTCACATGGACTTTCACAATCTAACAGTGAAAGGAAACAGGTCAAGGACTCGAGTAGAAGAGGAAAAAGGCATCGATACTGCCACTAACCTCCACATCCAGATCCATGGCCCTCTATCCTCACAACATAATGCCAAGCATATCACATCTGCCTCCTCTATCTCTGTTTGCCGTCCTCGACAGAGAGAAACCACTTCCCTTCCCCTATGCTAAGTAATATCATTACAAATAGGATCAGAACGGGACTTGAAACTACAGTGGTTGGAGAAGGTGAAGAGAAGGGGAATTATACCAGGCACTGACCTTCTGGGAGCTGGATCAGCAAAGGGTCTAAAGGGTCGCAGTTAAGGGACGATGCTAACGGCGACAACAACCATGGGTGCTTGTTCCCATGGAACCTCTCTTCAGCTGTTGCTAGGGAGTCTCGTGGAGTAGCAGGCTGAGCAGCTCATCCTGGACGGCAGCAACAACACCGTGGACGACTCGACCAAACAGCGAACGTGTCGCCACCCACCGATCCAGCTGCGAGACGAAGAAGGAATCAGGAACATGTAAGTGAAAATAATGTGGTTATCCCTGGAGCCCTATGAATAATCTAAGTGAAATAGGAGATAGTCTGTGATTAGCATATGCTTAAAGAAAACATCCTCGATAAAAACAGCAAAGCAGCAGTAGTTTATGTTATAAGTTTAGGCACATTAGTTTTCTATCATGATTTGTCCAATGGAAGCAATGTGGCATTTAAACCTATTCATGGTAGCGGTCGTTGTCTCCTAATAAGGTGCCAGACAATCAGGAAAACCTACAATATTGAAGGTTAAACTTTCTGTCATATTCCTCTAAATTTAATCCAATGTCATTATCATTTTGATATATTCGGTTATTTTATAATTATCTTAAGACACAACATATTTTCCCACCGGCTTCGATAATACATTACTTAGGAGCTATAAAACATTTAGGACAATTTCAAAAAAGATGTAGTATTCAACAAGAGGAGAAAAAATGTTACGGTCAAATCGTCGGCCTCGCTACATAAATTGGATCATGGCTAAAAGAACATATCACATCATTTGGGCCACATATTATGCACAGATGGACATATACACACAATATTGAGTAGAAAGCAACAATTTAGATGCAAGGAGAATATACATAAGGTTCAGTATGCCACATCAAGATTCAGTAAAGAGCGGAACATATAATGAAGAGTTAGAAAAGTTGTGAGTTATGATATAATGAAGACTAACTAAGTAACAAAGTGTAAGAAAGCAAATTGGTGTGCAAGAGACCATTATTAAATCTCATGATCACACTCGGGAGAAAATGGCTCTAAGGATCAGCGGATCACACTCAGGAGAAACGACTCTAATATTACCTTAAGGACAGGTCGAGCCATTTGTTGATTGACACTATAGCTAGGGGCACGGAATTAATAAGCGACCGACAGCTCGTCTTTACCTTTCTCATTGGTGGCACCATGGACTGGATTTTCCCTGTTGCTGCCGCCGGCGCGACAGAGAAGATCTCCCTCTGCGCTCTCTTGGTCCAGTGCACCAAATATAAAACAATACAGTATGCAGCCAGATGCTCAAAGCAACGAACAATTTGATAGTGAAAGCAATGCATCAAATAACTTAACCTATGAGCATCTAGCCAAATAAGCATTGTCCAGTAGAACTTAGACATCAAGTTCAGAAAGGCAATTCTATAGATCAGGATTAGGAATACATTCCACAGCTCGAAAACCAACAACAAACAATAAAAGATCAAGAACAACTTATATGCAATAAAGGTATGAGAGAGAAGAAATCTTTACATAAGACGGCTATAAACACTGGAGCATAAATAAGCAACACCTTTAAATACAAAAAAAGAGTTCAGGGTTCAATGCATAGTGGGCTCAGATTCGCCTTTCCTCGATCATATAACCTACCCCCGTCATCTCTTATCACCAGATCAATCTGTTTATACAGTTGAGCTTCCCTGGTTATCACTCAACAAGAATGACCATCCAAGGGTAGAATAATAAGCATCACAGGATGAAAAAGGATTCTAGAGACAAGAGGGAGGATCCAACTTGATACCCACAGGTGCCTCAATTGCTCAAAGGTACACTTATTTCAGCCACGGCAATCTTCATCGCCCTAGCAAGAATGGCTTCCGACCGATGGGGCACGTGAATTATAGGCGAGGCACGAGATTTTTCGAGGGGGGGGGGGGTCCAACTTAATACCCACATGTGCCTCGACTGCTCGAGAGCATGCCTATATCAGCCATAACTGATCATCATAGCCCCGGCCATGTCCCATACAGTAGCCAAAGCAGAGGAGCAGGAGGAAGATGGAGCTCACCGAGGGAGGTTGTAGCCGAGCCAGTACTCAGTGGGCGTTGGGGTTGCGCTTGAACGCCATCCAGCCAGTGAGGAACCACTTCCTACACCGCACATCCACGCCGCTGCATCGGAGTTGTGCCTTGCACCGTCCCACCGACGAGGACGAACTCCACAGGCACCGAAGCGGCCAAGGAGGCGAGGAAGTGATGTACATCTAGGAGCACCACCAGGGGCAGAGATGACTGGGGCACCAATTTTGATGTTTCCAGTTCTGATGTCATGCAAATGAAAAGGTGAGATTGAATGAGAATAAGTCAAACATTCAGTGGAAGACAACAATGTTTGCTACATACTGTATACTCGACTACCTAGCTAATGATGATTGCCTACCTTTAGGCTTTGCCTTTTACCTTGAGCTCACACCAGATTACCTGCAAAATAGGAGATATGCATTTCAGTGCTAAGGCAAAGACAAAGAAAAAAAATGAAAGAAGAAGAAGAGAAAGAAAAGGAGATAGCTACAATCCAAGGAAGGAACGCCCAACACCGCACCCAAAGAGAAATAAGAGGTAAAAAGACGACAAAATCCGAGCTAAAACAATCCAGACCAGACCCATGGTGCACTCCCACGCACCAACCATTCACTCTTTTCTTTTGTAAGCCACGCAAAATCATGTTCTAAAGGCGAACAAGTTACAGAAACAAACCTATAGTTAAATTTAATGGCTAAAACCTATAGCCAAAAAAAGGAAATAATCCGCAATGCAAAGCTAATATCATTTATCTATTGCCAATCACCCTATCCATTTAAAAACATTAAATTGCATATGATTTATAATCTGAACATAAACAGTTTCTAGTCATATGGGATGATCTTTTGATCTGAACTGAACTTCCAAAGCTATGCCAACGATTAAATATGACATCAGTGTAAAATATGGTAAAGGTGTGGTTTTTTGGGTCAAAAAAGGCAAACCAAAAATGTAGGAAGAGGTAACTAAGGATACATATTCTGTCTCCTAACACTAAAAATCGAGGAATGTAGAGAACTTCACTTATCACTGATGCAAAAGTCAAGTAGGATTACAATCTAGAAGTGAAGGCACGAAATTGAAAAGCCATCCATACCGGGCATAGGTGAGTTCAGGGCACTTGTCCACAGTCGGCATAACATTTTGCTCGGCGCAACCATACAATTCTCCTGGTGTAGTAGCTACATGAAGTGAAACTCTCTTGGCAAAATAAAGTAAAATCTTATGACCAAATGTAATGGAAAATATAAACATTCATTGCAAAACTGGTCTGCGTTTTTAGATACTAAAAAAATTCGATAGCATGTCAGGCCACTATAAGACTAATAAATAGTACCCTGTTCATTCACATCCATATCGTTCTTTGGGTTTCACTGCAGCAAGATTTATCAAAAAATCAGTGATAGAAAGGAACTGACGTTGTGGTGCATCATGCATCATAATGGCTACCAGAACCATGTCAATGCATTGCCAAGACTTACATAGAACTCAATTAATGGAAAGGGCATACAAGCTCAATATGTCAATACTATAAATCATGGAAGTCAGCACAAATTATAACACTAAAACAATCTGTAATTACACATCACGATGGTATAGTTGCTATTGCAAAAGCCGAGATAATCACTACACAGAGCCTAATTGAAACTGAAAATAACTGGAGAATTTAGTAAACAAAACAACACTGCAGAGTATCCAAATAATGATAAATTTCAAGTGTAAGGATCTTAACCTTGTATTCATTTTGAACCAGAGGAATACCCCATATACATACTTTACAATATAACAAAGAGCACATGAGTACCTTAACTTCCAAAAGATCCCAATATTTGGAACCTAGCCAAACCCTTCTCTCTCTCTCTCCCATCAAGTCCAAGCAAGGCAGCACAAAAGGCCACAGAAAAGTGGCCATCTTTGGAACCTAGCCCAATCCTTATCTCTCTCCCATTGAGTCCAAGCAAGGCAGCACAAAAGGCCATAGAGAAGTGGCCAGCTTTGGAACCTAGCCAACCTAGCCAGACCATTGACCCAAAAAATCCAAATACTTGGAATCTAGCCAAACCCGAGAGCACAAAAGGCTCTGTGGCCATCTTTGGAACCTAGCCAGACTTGAGAGAAATCCCAATACTTGGAATATAGCCAAACCTGAGAGCACAAAAGGCCCCCATCTTTTGACTATGGTCTGAATCCAACAGCATCTACATATAGAGAAGACAAATAACCTACAAGCCCAGGTCTACAAACAAACAAGATCAGAGAGGGAGAGGTGGTGAGGAGTGGAGGCACCAAATCGAACCCGAAGTGTAAACGGCGGCTCAGATCTACGGCTTGGCGCCACCGGAAGCCGCGATGGCCCCCCTGCCAAGCGGTCCCCTGAGAGCCTGCCACCGCATCCGGTGACGCCGCGGCGGCTGCCTGAACACGGGCCTCCAAGCCAGCGGCATCGCAGCGCGGCGTGGCACCGGCGGGAGGGCTGGCTCCGCGATGAGGGATATGTCGCCGCCGCGCGGGGGCACGGGTCTGCGCTAAGGTCCAGGCCTCCTCATCGAGTGGCCGCGGTCCCTGGTGGCGTGGTCATCGGCCACGGCAAGCGGGGCAGGACGACGGGGCTGCGGTCATCGGCCACGGCCACGGCGAGTGGGACGAGCGGGGCGGGCGAGACGGCGGGGCGGGACGACGGGGCCGGGCGAGGCCGTGGGGCATCGGCCATTGCGAGCGGGACGGGCGAGGCGGAACGGCGGGGCAGGGTGGGCGAGGCGGCGGGGCGGGGCAGGGCGGACGAGCGGGGCGGGGCGGGGCGGGCGAGGGAGGGGCGCGAGTGCGGGGAGAGGAGGAGGCTAGGGTTCACCAGGGGAGCCGGCCCTTTTATACCCCCACCACGCGAAATGACCAAAATGCCCTGGTGGGGGCATGATATTTACATTTTGTTGCCATTACTATTCATTCCAGCAGTGCCGAGCCCAGATCCAACGACCCAGATTTCTCCAGATGTCGATCGAACGGACGAAAACGCATCAAGGGAACCGATCCAACGGCCCAGAATCGCTGATCTCCGAGGAGGCTTGTAGGAACATCCTTCTCTTATCTCTTGATGTTGTCCACGCGTATACACACACAACGCAGCCCCAGATGCGTGTGCTACGTGGTACTCCCTCCGTTTTTATTTAGTTCGCATATTAGCTTTGGTCAAAGTCAAACTTTACAAACTTTGACCAAGTTTATATACAAAAATATTAAGATATACAATAACAAATCAACAACATTAGATTTATTATTAAATGTACTTTCACATCGTATAGATTTCTTATGATAAATGTCTATATTGTTTTCTATAAACTTGGTCAAACTTTACGAAGTTTAACTTCAGTCAACTCTAATATGTAGAGTAAATAAAAACGGAGGGAGTACCATGCAGCTGACACGCAACATCCATGTGGTGCGAAAATGCACCTAGCTTATCCAGTATCACGTCTTCCGCCCACGGCTTAATTTTGGGGAACAGGTGCTAGCTCCTTGTTAATAATAATTATATATAAACTAATTAAGCATACGGATACTAAATCTCTCGTACGGCGGACATGAACTTGATAAATTTCCAGCTAAACGAAAACGACTTTCACAATATTGTATAGCTTCATGGTACATAGATCACCATCTATAAACAACAACATATATCTATCGCATGTATGGGCAGCTATTGTTTAATAAACGTTCGCTAGCTGCTCAGAGCATTTACAGCCGTGATGGACAGATATGACCCCTTAAACGTCCACGGATGCGTCCGGCGGACACTGACCGGACACTTCTCAAATCGTGTCATCCACATCTGTGTACTTCATATCCGAATCCCTATATCCATACTAAATCATGCAACATCGATCAAACTACATAGATCAGCTGACCGGACATAGAATCAGATATAGGACAGCACAATAGTACACCAAAAGATCATGAACGGCTGTTCAAAGGTCCACCAAAGTTCACATAAACGATGGACAACTTTAAACTACACCTAAAACTTGAAATGAAATCGAACTTCACCATTTCTGGGCCGGCCCTTTCCCCTTTCGGTCGCCGGCGCAGCTGTAACCGTCGGCGTCTTGTGGAGGATCGTCCAATTCATCAGATGAGGAGCCGTGGTCGTCGGACGAGTAGGAGGAGAAAATGACGATGCCCTTGAGGCGCTAGACGGCCCGGTTTTGCTGGCGCCTGAGCTTGGCCAGCCGAGCCGCCTCTGTCGCCTTCTCCTTCGCCTCCCGCTCGGACTGCTTGATGGCAAGCCGGAGAGCATCCGCGTTCTTCCGGTGGACCGCCGAGCGTCCGGTCTCCGCCATCGTAAGCGACTGCCGTGTCCCCTCTTGCCGGCCTGTTGCGGCGGGCGACGCACTGCCTGGCCGGACGTTCGGGACTGCGTGTCGGGCCGGCGGGGCAGGCACCAGCACCCCGCTGTCAGCCAGAGGGGAGCAGCAGCCGGGGAGGGGGTAGGGGGACGGCCATGTGGGGGAGGGGGGAGGCGAGGACTGCGCAGCCTTATGGAGCTGCGCGTGGGCCAGGAGGAGCCATCGTCGGCATCAGCCCCGGGCTGCGCCGGCGGGGAAGAGAGGCGAGGGGGGCGATCCGGAACTGCCCCATATGTCCACATTGGACCTCTCGAGGGCAATGCGGAGGGCGAGCTCATCGTCGATGTCCATGTCAGACTCGGAGCGGCTGCTGGCGGTCGACATGGTTGCCGGAGTCGCCGGAGCTGTCTGATGGATCGAATCATAGAGGAGAAGAAGAGACGAAGCGAGAGTGGTGTGAGGTAGGGTTTTCGGATTGGGGATATATGTGGGGACGGCGTGTGGTCGGGGTGGGCCGAGCTGACTTGCGGATGCGCCCGGTGTCCCATATTCACCCCATATTTGAGCCGGATATGAGGGGTGCCGAACAGCCCGAACGTTTGTGGCACATTGGAGACACCCATCTGTGTTAAAAATCGTGAACAGCCCGATTTTTTCCGAAACTTCAATACATCATTTTCACGTAGTTTTCATCGGTTTCCATCAAAACTTAGTTTCCCTGTGATATTCTCCCTTATTTGTATTCCTCGCCACGATTGTTACTAAACCATTGACGTTTATCGTGAGAATATGCATGCCTTTGTCTTTGATTCATTGCACCAAAATATATACAAACTATGCTGGTTTGTTTCTTTCCCAAGCCATGGTGACTACTTCGGAGTCTGGATTTCCTCCTTTTGAGAAAAATGCTTTCATGTAACTCAATGGTCTCATTAATTAATGAAATATGGGGTTCGTCCCTTTCACCAAAATGAACAAGAGCTCATTAACTTGAAAGATTGGGCAATCTAAAAGGGCATCATCAACGGATCCATTGGCTAAATCTAAACTAATATGGAACTACTGTCATGATTGCATCAATAAGAAGCCCCGTATCAAGTTTGTCTTTCATGTATGCTGCTGGTTGGCTCCGAAAGAAAAATGTCAAACAATTTTTCAAGGATTAAAAATTAGCTGCCCATAGGTTGAGAGGAGTAGATTCGGGATCACTATTCATCGATATCGGAATCGCCATAACCGCACCGTTCGTACGGTTTAGCGCTGCCACAGGAGCTCCGCCTCTTTACTGCCCCGGGGTCTCGTTTTTGCTTGGCGCCTTCCTCGCCCTCTTTTTGCCTCGTCTCACTGTTTCGTTGCCCCCTGGATTGCGGTGTCTCGCTGCGCTGGGCGTCCTTCTGGCCGCGGGCCGGCTGCAGGCATTTTATTTCGGGCGGGCCGGCTGGTTGGTCGGGATGGGTGGCTTGAGGTGCGGGTCGTGATCTTCTCGTTGGGTGTGGTTTTGCGGTGGTTGGTCGTTCTTCGCGTGTGTGGGTCCCTTCGGTCTTTTCCCTTGGCCTGCGTGGTCTGGGGGGGGTCGTGGGGGTGTAGTGCTATGTTGGGTTGTTTGGTCTGGGCTATTGATGGCGTACTGAGCGTCGGCCGCCCGGGAAGCAGAATGACGCAGTGACCTCCGGGAGGGAGGAAGGACAAACACACGGGGGCGGGCTGGGACGAGTCACATGTTCGTGCTTTTTTTTCTTGTATTACTCTGTTATTCTTTTTTGTTGGTTTTTTTGTTCGTCTTGCGGTGACTGCCGCGGTAAATAGTCCCCGGGCGGAGTCGGCTGCCTGCAAGTCGTGGCGGCTGGCGCACAGAGGCAGATCAGTAGTGGGTGTGCTTGCATTAATTAGCGTGATAATTCATGGTAGGATACACAGCTAGAATCGATATTAAGCTGTTCATAGTCTAGGTAGCTTTACAGGCTGGCACTTGTAGCATAACCTAGTATGTCGACGATAAGCTAAATCGATCTAGCATCTATCATTCTACTGGACTTCTTGCTTAAGAGGATTGCATGTGTGCTATAGCCATTCATCATACAATGTCATGCGCTGTTGCTTGTCCACGCCACTACACCCTAGCATAAATACAAACTAATGAAAAGTAGAAGATATTAAGACGAAGTGACACAAGGAGGAATTTCATTGTATATCCAGTTGAATGAATTGGCTATGGAGATGGCGGTAATACATAACTAAGCTATACAGAAGTGACAACTACTTGAGAGTGTGCGATGTGTTGCCTTGTTTGTATCTTCTTTTCTACATCCTACAGCGTGAGGGTGCGCACAAAGTATTCACAGACATTGAGTCGTCCGCACAGCGTTGACAGACCCAGTATGAATTAGACTGATTGGCGTCTAAATTTTCGGTCAATGTCGTTAATTACTGGTGATTGGCGAGAGGATCCGATGTATGTATGATATCTTGGTTGAAGTAATTAGGCACTGCGATCGAATCCTATCCTTCTCAATCCTTAGCTCGGCAACCTAATTATTTTTTAATTCCTTGAAAAATTTGTTTGAGCTCATTTTATCTTTCGGAGCCTAAGCCCAAGCAAGCATCATTGAAAAGCAAGACTTGAGTACGTGGGATTCTATGATGCAATCATGAACAGTAGTTCCGCTATTCACGTTTAGATCTTAGCATATAGGATCCTTGATGCATGTCCCTTTTTAGATTTGTCCCATTGCTTTTCTAAGTTAATTTTCTTTTGGAGTGATTCGGTACTCTTAGTTCCAGTTTTGGTGAAAGTGGGATCGAAACGCCCCAGCTCCAACTGAAAAGTAGAAGAGGAGCGGAGAGACGGAACTGTTAATTCTCTTTCTTCTCAAGACGGTGATGAGGAGTAACAGAGGTTTTCATTAATCTATATGAGACGCAGTTAGTTTAACAATGGACAAAAGATTATTTAAGGTATTCTCGACCGCAAAGGGAGGTAAAGCTCTCAAGATACTCGACGGAAGTAGTACAACAGGACTGCAAGTGTATCATTTCTCATATTATAGGCTTGTGGGAGATATGGTTTGGAAACAACAATCCAGGGTATAGTTTTGGTTGGAGAGTACTATTTTGGTGGCAATGAACTCAAGCAAGTGCATGCATATTCTCACGGTAAACCGTAATCAACGGTTCAGTAAAATCGTGACCTAGGGCGAGGAGAGATGGGTATCGGACAATAAAGGGAAGCGATAGATAAGATCAGTTTGCCATCCACAGGGAAACTAATGATTTATTGACTGGAAATCACGGGAATCGAACAGAACAGATGAACTTCATCTGACACGTGATGAACACTGGTGAATTCGTATTGAAGTTTCGGAAGAAACATTCGGGCTGTTTGACCCCCTTGTCATGTAGAGTGTTAGGTTGAGGTGCGGATTTTTACCAGGAGTGGGGGTGTTCATGCTCCAAACGTTGTCGGCGCTGTTCGCACGCATCGTCTCTAGTCTCGGCGCAGCTCCTTCTAGAGGCAGCCTCCTATAATAATTCCTGGCCTTCAAATATGGGGTGAAATATGGATCAACGCAGGCGGCATCTCGCCAAGTGTACAGCTCATGGCCCATCCCGAGCCACATCCGCCGTCCATGGCCATATTACCTCACAGTCGATGCCGACGGAAGAACTTGCAACAATCTCAACTACAGCCTTTATCGCTAAACCTCACAGCAGAGTGAGAACCGTGGACTCTCGACATTCGGGATGCTCTTTACATGCTTTCTTCTAATTCAGATTCGGAGGATCGCACAGTCCAGAAGGCTGCAGTCTTCGTAACGGCTGTACATCTCCGGCACCATGTTCAGATCACCGTTCTAAGCAACATATTTCAGCATTTTTACCGCGGGCGCCCTTTCTCCCGAGCTCCTTCCTGACATGTGACAGGTGGGTCTGCGCGCTGAAGCATTCACGACGGCTACGTACAAGCCCGGCTACGTCTATGCGACTCTCGTGCAGAAGAATCGGCACAATTGCCAATGTGCAGAACCATTAAGATTATGGGGAGTGAGCAGGTTATGATCCAGGAATATCGAGACGTACCACACTATCCTTTGAACCCTACCGCGCTACGTCTTCGCTTCCGAACCAGCGGAGCAGCGGACGGGAAATGGCCGAATAGAGTGGGGTAAGTGCTCTGGCGCACCAACCAGCGCAGACTTCATAAAGAGGCTGCGAGTCCCGCCTGAGTTAATCACCCGGATGCCGGTCCTACACCCCGGCTGATGGAAGTCCCGTGGCCGGCTCGTCGCCTGCTAGGCCGGGAACGTACGCCACAGTGGACGGGCAAATGGCTGTTGGCGTGCTTTGGGCAAATTGGCTACCGCACGCATATTTGGGGCTACACTCCAGTGCATAGGGGCAACAACAGACATCGATTCACTGCCCAATGACACGAACTCTGAATGTTGTATATGGTATCTCTCAATGAGCTTATCGGAGTAGTGAGGACAGATGGTGAATCGCTCGATTCTCAGTCCCCGCCCGCAAACAGATCTCAAATGCCATTTCAACTAATTGTATCCATGAGGCGTCCGGGTCAGGTCGTGGGGGCAAGGGGAGGGGGCCGTCTTATTAGAGTCAAGTTCGCTTACGGATTGTGCGCGAGACGGACGCTATCGCGGCCGGGTCACACCGGAAGGAAAGCGAGATACAGTATTCTCGTCTCTTTTCAAGACACCCTCGACAGGACATGACACGTTAGTCTATTATGCTCACATTCAAGATTTTAGCAAAATTAAACTTACTTATGCAAGACCGAGGAGGCGAAGGAGAAGGCGCCCATCGAAGCATGATTTGTGTGATTAATGAGGCGGCTCCAGCAGAAAAAAGCTCGTTGGGCAGGGGCCAAGCATATAGAATACTGGCTTTCTAGAATTGTAGACCGAGAGTGCAAGCTCACAGGCTTAAACTACTATCAACAAAGCTTGCCAACTGGACTAATTGTATTTACTATCTATACAAAATTTACTTTTTCAAGACGAAACTTGCGAGAGTAAAACCATAACAGCTACGCGGCCGCAAGGTCAAGTAGACGTGACCAGAACTTCTCAGTCTTCAGCGTTGATTCTCCTTTCTTCTCTCATCTCTGTGATGAAGAGTGATGCAGCACCAGTAGACACTAGAAGGATCTATCTTTTAAATTCCTCACTAAGGGACATCCTAACGGTATCAATTCCAGTAGGAGGCACTCGATGAGAAAGATTTCTGGCGCAATCGATTTACTGCCGCTCTCCACGAAACGAACGACTCGACGCGTTACAAACACTCATGCACTGCCAGCCAGGGGGCGAAACGGGGTTGATCCAATTGCACGGGAGAAGGGCGCCACGATAACACTCGGTGAAGGGTTCGATCTTCCCACCCTCTTTCGGAACAGATTAGAGTGAGAAGTCTAGAATGTTGGATAGAGTATGTGTTATAAAGAGTTAGATAATCGTTATAAATGAGTCACGAACATAAAGTTTATTTAATATGTAAATATAAATAAAATGCAGCAAGGTAGTTTTGGGTTTTTTGGTTTATAGATCTGAAAATACATAATGGAAAATTGACCCGGGGACATAGGTTTTACTAGAGGCTTCTCTCTTGAAGATAGCATACGGTGGGTAAACAAATTACTGTTGAGCAACTGATAGAAAAGCGCAAAGTTATGATGATGTATAAGGCAATGATCATGAATATTGGCATCACGTCTGTGACAAATAGTCCGACTCCTACCTGCATCTACTAGTATTACTCTCCGCATCGACCGCTATCCAGCATGAGGATTAAGTTCATAAGAATGGAGTAACGCCTTAAGCAAGATGACATGATGTAGAGGGATAAATTCATGCAATATGATGAAAACCCCATCTTTTTATCCTCGATGGCAACAATACAATACGTGCCTCGCTACCCCTACTATGTCACTGGGTGAGGACACCGCAAGATTGAACCCAAAACTAAGCACCTCTCCCATTGCAAGAAAAACCAATCTAGTTGGCCAAACCAAACCAATAGTTCGAAGAGAAATACAAAGATATCTTAATCATGCATAAAAGAGTTCAGTGAAGACTCAAATAATATTCATAGATAATCTTATCATAAATCCACAATTCATCGGATCTCAACAAACACACCGCAAAAAAGTATTATATCGAATACATCTCCAAGAACATCGAGGAGAACATTGTATTGAAGATCAAAGAGGGAGAAGAAGTCATCTAGCTACTAGCTATGGACCCGTAGGTCTGTGGTAAAATACTCACATATCATCGGAATGGCAGCAAGGTTTATGTAGATGCCCTTCGTGATCGAATCCCCCTCTGGCAGGTCGTCGGAAAAGGCCCCAATATGGGATCTCATGGGAACAGAGGCTAGCGGCGGCGAAAAAGTATTTTCGTGGCCGCTTCTGGTGTTGGGGGAATATTTGGGAATTTATAGTGCAAAGATTAGGGTTGGGGGACTCCCGAGGGGTCCACAAGCCAGGAAGGCGCCCCTCCCCCCTAGGGCGCTCCCTGAGGGCTTGTGGGCTTCTCGGAACTCCTCTGCCCCCTGATACGTCTCCAACGTATCAACTTTTCCTAACACTTTTCCTCTTGTTTTGGACTCTAATTTGCATGATTTGAATGAAACTAACCCCGGACTGACGATGTTTTCAGCAGAACTACCATGGTGTTGTTTTTGTGCAGAAATAAAAGTTTTTGGAATCGAACGAAACTTTGCGAAGAATTTTTATATATAAGAATTTCTGGAGCCAAGACTTACCGGAGAGGGGGCTGTTGTCCCGGTTCGTAAGGGCCTTTAGTCCCGGTTCCTGAACCGGGACTAAAGTGTCGGTACTAATGCCCTATCCCTTTAGTCCCGGTTCAATCCAGAACCGGGACTAATGCGCCTCCACGTGGCCTGTGCACCAACCGGGACCAATAGGCATCCACGCGTCAGCATTTCTGTGGCTGTGGTTTTTGTTTTTTTAAAGGGGGGGGGGTTTGGGGGTTTTGGGGGGTTAATTTAGGTGTTTCATATATTGTGTTGGCTAGCTATAATTAATAGAGAGAAGTGTCCTTTCTTATGTCCGTGCTTGGTCGACGCTACGTACTATACATACGTATAGAGAGGACTAGACACGCTAGCTAGCTAGTAAGCAAACGAAGGAAACAGAAGATCGTTATGAACATATATGCATACAGAGAGAAGTGATATCGACCACCTCTCCTTCTCCGAGAGATTGGTCGAACAACATGTTCTCGTATATCTATCCGACACTACCGGCTACATATATACAATAATTATCTCTTACAAATATAATCATACGGACTCATGGTCCACATAGTATTCTCCCTTTTCAGGGATCACGTGGTCAAGAAAGAATGCCGCCAATTCCTCTTGAATTGCTTGCATGCGAGCTGGTGCTAGGAGTTCATCCCTCTTCCGAAACATCTAATTTGAAGAAGGGGGTCAATACATATATATATGAATGAATGAAACTCAATACAAATGATGGTAATAAAATAAAATTGTGAATGTTGTTATTTACGTACTTCATATTGTTCGTCAGAGTACCCGTCCCGCTCACAGGTCGTGTGGCGGATGGACTCGCAGACGTAGTATCCACAGAAATCATTCCCTTGTTCCTGCCACAACCACTTTACAAGAAATAGAGGTCAATCAAACTGATAAGCAAGAATGCTAAATGGTATTGATGAAACTAGCGCTCGAATCACTAGGAGATGCGCGGAACATGCTACTATAGTACTTACTTTCGGGTGTCTAAATTCCAGCTCCTTCGGCAGTCCCGGAACTTTTCTGGTGAATTTTCTCCAAACCCTGCCGGACAAAGAAAACAATTACTTGATATCAGGAAATGAACAAAGTTGCTGATATGGTGGATAATGATCGATTTAACTTACTTCTTGAGGATTTCAGTCATGTCCGCATACTCCTGGGGATCTTTTCGTTTAGAGTCCAAGACGGTTACTACTCCCTGCTCAAGCCTAATCTCTAGGAGAATATAGTGGAAACTGCACACGCATGCATAACTCATCAATTACATTACTATAACCTGGACTAATATATAAGGGAAACCGAATATGCACAAGACAGTAACACTCACTTGAAGTTGTAAGAAAAGAGTATTATATCTTTGTTTTCATTTTTTTGAATGATCGTAGCAAGTTGGCCTCGGTATCTCCGGGACGATGTTCAACCTCAGTTGCATCTATGAGATATGTGTTAACGAACCCAATATCACCGATTTGTCTTTTCTTCAATTCGGCGATCTTCATTCTGCATAATATAGTGAGGATAACTATAAATACATGCAATGAAAGAGATGAGCTATATAGAGAGACTTAATGACAGAAGTAGTAGTACTTACAAACAGTAGCAGGTGATCGTTGTTTTATCGAGAGCCAATTGATTGAAAAACTGATAGAACTCCTCAAATGGAATAGGCAACAGTTCAATTCCAACGAGGTCATGCTCCGGTTTAACTCTCGCATAAAAAGTACTCCTCCCCCCAGACTCTCTGCATATTTTCAAGTACCAATCATGTAATCTTCGCATCATCGTTGTTAAAGATTTTTCATCTTTGACGAGAGGCTTCCCGTACTCGTATCTGTGTATCTGCACCTCCATGGGATCATAATGTACATCGTCGGGCAGGTAATCGTCAACATTGCCATAACCGGGCACCATCCTCGGATCGACGATGTCGCTAGGCACCTTGAGGGGGGGGCACGATTGCTTCACTTGTTCGCTGAGCTGGGCAATTTGTTTCCCAGCCGCTCGTCGTTCTTTCAGCCTTTCATCACTGACTGTACTTCCCGACCGCTCCGCTTCGGCCCATGTCTTTGCAATAATGCGCTCATAGTTGCCTTTCGGCAGAGACTTGGGTGGTTTTGCCAGGGCAGCCAGAGTGCGCTTCACTTTCACCGGATCTACCTTCTCCTCCGGAGGTGGATGTCTCTTTGCTCTCAACCCTTGAAACCAGTCATCCACTTCGGTTTGCGCGATCTTCGCGTTCTCCTCCGGGGTCCTCTCGTATGGTAACTTCTATGGACTCTTCAGAGAAGGACCGAATCTGTATGTCCTCCCGCCTCTGGTTGTACTGCTAGACACCGGCCGAGCAGACGAAGCGGTTGTCTTCTTTACTTACTTACGAGGTGGAGGAGAAGGACTACGACGCGCCGGAGCAGCTGCTGGAGCGGCGGCGGGTCTCTTCCGCCCTTGCTGACGAGGCGGAGAAGGAGGAGGCTGGCTGCTCGGGCGCACCGGCGCAGGCGGAGTGCCGCCACGCGCCGGATAAGGAGCCGGCCGAGGGCCCTGATCGTCACTCGCCGGAGGAGGAGGTGGTGGAGGAGGCGGAGTGCCCTGACTTTCCGGAGGAGGAGGAGGAGGCGGAGGCGTCCAGTTCGGAAGGTTGATGAGCTCCTTCCGCCATAGGCATGGAGTCTTCAGAGCAGACCCCAGCCGAGTCTCCCCTTCACCTGTAGGGTGGTCAAGCTGGAGGTCCTCAAATCCCTCCGTTATTTTATCCACCATCACCCTAGCATATCCTTTTGGAATTGGCCGGCAGTGAAAAGTTGCGCCGGGTTCAGTAGGATAAACAGAGCCAACAGCCGCCTTGACCTTCAAATTCATCCATTGCGTCATAAGGTGGCAATTTTGAGACTCCGTGATAGCATCCACGGGATAGCTGGCAGGAGCCATCAAGCCATGCTCCGGCTGAAGCAGCTCGGTGGAAGCCACGCTGCTTCTGCGCTGAGATGGCGGGGTAGCTTCAGGGGAAGCTTCGGCAGTACGTTTGCTGCGATTTGCTTCTCGTTCCTCTATCGCGTCTACCCTTGCTTGCAGTGCCTGCATTTGGGCCTGCTGCACTTTTTTCCTCCTCTCATGGGATTTGTAACCGCCTGCGTCCGGAAACCCAACCTTCCATGGAATGGAGCCTGGCGTGCCTTGTGTCCGTCCAGGGTGCTCAGGATTCCTGAGGGCCATTGTGAGCTCGTCGTTCTCTCTGTCTGGAAAGAACTTCCCTTGCTGCGCTACTTCGATATACTGCTTAAGCTTCCTTACTGGTATGTCCATTTGATCGTTCGTCCAAATGCACTTCCTTGTTACAGGGTCCAAGGTTCCGCCAGCCCCGAAGAACCAAGTCCGGCAACGGTCTGGCCAGCTAATTGTCTCTGGTTCGATCCCTTTATCAACTAGATCATTCTCAGTCTTGGCCCACTTAGGCCGGGCTACGAGGTAGCCACCTGACCCCGTGCGATGGTGAAGCATCTTCTTCGCAGCATTTTGCTTGTTTGTCGCCGACATCTTCTTACTCTTTTCCGATGTCTTGTGGGCCACAAATGCGGGCCAGTGATCTCTGATCTTCTCATATCTGCCCTTGAATTCTGGTGTCTCATTATTTTCGACAAACTTATTCAGCTCTTTCTTCCACCTCCTGAATAGTTCTGCCATCCTCTTAAGAGAAAAAGACTAGATTAATTGCTCTTTAACTGGGTTCTTTGGAATATCCTCTGCCGGTAGGGTGAAATTTGACTTCAGCTCAGTCCAAAGATCATTTTTCTGCATATCATTGACATAAGACACCTCAGGGTCTTCGGTAGCCGGCTTAAACCATTGCTGGATGCTTATCGGGATCTTGTCCCTAACCAGAACCCCACACTAAGCAACAAATGAGCTCTTTGTCCGGAGGGGTTCAATCGGTTGGCCGTCGGGCGCGATTGCTATGATCTCAAACTTTTCATCCGAGCTCAACTTTTTCTTCGGGCCTCATCTCTTTACCGAAGTTGTGCTCGATCTAGAGGGCTAGAAAAAAGAACAAAGACTTAATTAATATGTGTACATACCAAAACAATGAATGCATCAATCAGCTAGTCAGCACAGGCTTAACTAATATATATACCTGGCCGGACTCGGTTCGGTCACCGGAGCCGTCATCACGGTCTCCTTGCACCAGCATTGGGTCACCGGAGCCGTCCTCATGTTCTTCTTCTTGCACCGGCATTAGGTCACCATAGCCAGCTTCTTCACACTCTCCTTCCAGACCATCGGTGTCGTTGAGAAACAACGAGACGGCATCACTTCCTTCTGCGATTATGTCCCTCAACAACGCTTCTTTTGCTTCGTCTCGGGCGGTGTCCATAGTTTCTACAAATATTTACAACATGGCAATTATTATTCAAACATGACAGATGGATATATTAGTGCCAAACGTAGAACTAGCTACCTAATCATAGTAAGGAATCATATATATTAATTAGTGGCCTCGACCCCCCCCCCCACGTGTTGAAGCTATCGGGAGGGGGTATATATCGACAACGACGACACTACATCTATATGTCCCTCGACGACCCTCGTTCCCGATAAAAAAAGAGGAAGAAGAAGAAAAAAAGAGGAGAAGAAAGAATAGAGGAGAAGAACTTCTCTATTCTTTCTTCTCCTCTTTTTTTCCTTCTTCCTCTTCTTTTTTTATCCTCTTCTTCCTCTCATGTTCGAGAGGATCGCCGAGGGGTCGGAAGGTTGCCTAGTGTCAAAGGATTCAACAAAACCATGTCTTCATCATTAGGCAAAAGTAACATGTGCATGATGGTACGAAGCTCTCCAAAGTTATTTTGGAACTGAGTCCCAGATAAGATAATTCGCTTTTTGGTACAAAGTTCAGCAACACCTTCCAAATATCGTTATTCGGAAGGCCTTTGCTGAAATTCATACAAAAAGGCAAATTATCCTATCCGAGACACCATTCCAAAATAACTTTGGAGGACTTCGTCATGCCCTGGTTACTTCCGGCTAATGATGAAGCAATGGATTTCTTCAATACTTTGACACTAGGAAACCTCTCTTGACCCCTCGGCGATCCTCGACCCCTCGAACCCTCGACGACCCTGGAACCCTCGACCCCTAGACGACCCTGGAACCCTCGACCCTCGATCCCTCGACCCTATAGAACCCTCGAAGAAAGGAATAGCTAGAGGAGAAGATCGAAGAAAAAAAAAGAAGAAAAAAAAGAGGAGAAGAAGAAAGGAATAGTGGAGAAGAAGAGAAAATAGAATATTCTATTTTCTCTTCTTCTCCACTATTCCTTTCTTCTTCTCCTCTTCTTTTCCTTCTTTTTTCTTCTTCTTATTTATTTCTCCTCTTCTTTTCCTCTCCTCTTCTTCTTTCTTTCCTCTTCTTATTTTCTTCTTTCCTATCCTCGACGACCCTGGAACCCTCGACCCCTAGACGACCCTGGAACCCTCGACCCTCGATCCCTCGACCCTATAGAACCCTCGAACCCTCGACCATGAAACCCCTTGACCCCTTAACGACCCTCGACCCTCTACCCTAGTTCCCGACCCTCGACCCTCTACCCTAGTTCCCGACCCTCGACCCCTCGGCGATCCTCGACACCCTCGTTCCCGATAAAAATTAAGAAGAAGAAGAAGAAGAATAAAATAGAGGAGAAGAAGAAAGGAATAGCTAGAGGAGAAGATTGAAGAAAAAAAGAAGAAAAAAGAGGAGAAGAAGAAAGGAATAGTGGAGAAGAAGAGAAACTAGAATATTCTATTTTCTCTTCTTCTCCTCTATTCCTTTCTTCTTTTCCTCTTCTTTTTCTTTTTTTTTCTTCTTCTTATTTATTTCTCCTCTTCTTCCTCTCCTCTTCTTCTCCTTTCTTCCTCTTCTTATTTTCCTTTTTCCTCTCATTCTTTTTCACATAAAATTTTGACATTTTTGACATATTTAGCACATTCTAAATTTTCCTAACTCTTTTACAACCACAAAAATTACTCCAACTTCATGACAGTACCCATACTCCATTTCACCAAAAACCTTCTGATCCATAGTTTAATTTTTTTAAATTTCATTCAAATGAAATTTGAACCAGATTCAAATTCCTTGCTGAAAACCTATTCTAAACCAATCAAAAAATTATGAAATTTTGCCATCACCTTTGTCTTGCATCAGTACCTCACCACAAAAAATATCATAAATCCTAAAAATGCCCAAAGCCATCTAGCATTTGATCAAACACCCTCTATATGCACTGTTCATATCTGTAAAAAAAATTCAGAAAAGTTTGCTGCTGCTCCACTCCTTCTCCTCTCCTCTCCTTCTCCTCTCCTTCTGCTCTTCAATGCGTCGGGGACGGCGGCGACCATGGAGCAGGGGCAGAGAGCAAGGGCCGCACTCGATCGGGACCATGGGAAAGGGGGGGCTCACTTCGAGGGGGGCGGCGATGGCAGGAGTCCGGCGACGAGGACGGCGGGCTCGGGGCGACACGCGGTGACGGGGACGGCGCGCGGCCGGCGACAGGGACGAGGAGGGGTGGGCTCAGGGAGGCACGCAGCGACAGGGACGACGAGGACGGCGGGCTCGGGGATGCCGGCGATGAGGACGACCCGGGCTCGTGGAGGCAACGACGTTGGCGGCTGCGGCGTAGACGGCGAGGTGGAGCAGCCTGACGGCGTCGTCAGCTGGGGAGGGGGGAACTGGCGATGCAAACTGAAAATTTTCACAAGTGTTTGTTATATAGTCCAAGCTTTAGTCCCTGTTGGTGGCATAAACCGGGACTAAAGGGGGGCATTGGTCACGGTTGGTGCCACGAACCGTGACTAATGCCCCCTTTAGTCCCGGTTGGTGCCACCAACCGGGACCAATGGCCTTGTGCTGCCCCGCGCCCAAAAGTTTAGTCCCACCTCGCTAGTTGAGAGGGCTCGGGAGTGGTTTATAAGCGCTGCTGCGCCCACCCTCCCAAGCTCCTCTCAACTGAAGGCTTTCGGGCCTAATCTGTCACCGCAATGCCTGTGGGCCTACTGGGCCTGCTGCGGGCCTGAATCCTGGCCCATGGTAGGGTTTCTAGTCGTATTCAGGCCGTGGTGGCCCAGTAGGTGGCATTTTTTTGTTGCTTTATTTATTTTCTTTTATTTTGTTGCTTTATTTTTTAATTCTTTATTCTTTTAGTTTTAGAAAAATTATAAACTTTTTGTTAATGCCATTAGTTTTCAAATTTGAAAATAATTTTTTAGTTTTTTTGTTTTCTTTGTTGCTTTATTTATTTTATTTTGTGATTAACTTTACTATAAAAATAGTTTTTTCCTGTTTTTTTGATTTGCTTTTTGCATTATTTATTTTCTTTTGTTTTTTGCTTTAATTTTTAATTCTGTTTGCTTTTAGGTTAGCAAAATAAAATTATAAACTTTCTGTTAGTGCCATTTTAGAAAAATTATAAACTTTCTGTTAGTGCCATTAGTTTTCAAATTTGAAAACACTTTTTTAGTTTTTTTGTTTTCTTTGTTGCTTTATTTATTTTATTTTGTGATTAACTTTACTATAAAAATAGTTTTTTCCTGTTTTTTTGATTTGTTTTTTGCATTATTTATTTTCTTTTGTTTTTTGCTTTAATTAATTTTTAATTCTGTTTGCTTTTAGGTTAGCAAAATTATAAACTTTCTGTTAGTGCCATTAGTTTTAGAAAAATTATAAACTTTCTGTTAGTGCCATTAGTTTTCAAATTTGAATAGTTAAAATTTGAATTCTTTGAAAATTGTTTGAATCACAAGTTTGTGATTAACTTACTAAAAAAATGAGAATAGATGCGCCTATAGAGAAAATTCAACCTAAATTCCTATTAAATTTCTATGAATTTCAGAGAAATTCACTATGAATTTAGGTTAAAATTTTCTCTATTAGGGCATCTATTTTCACTTTGAGAGGAGCTCAACAAGGTAGAGAGGGAAGGGCTTATAAACCGGTGTGAGCCCCCTTCGGTTGGCGAGGTGGGACTAAACTCGGCCCGCAACGAGGAACAACCCTTTAGTCCCGGTTTGTGGCACAAACCGGGACTAATGGTCATGGGCCAGGGGCGAGGAGCAAAATTATAAACTTTCTGTTAGTGCCATTAGTTTTAGAAAGTTGAAAGTTGAAAGTTGGCATGGGCCAGGGACTAATGGTCATGGTATTACGAGGGTCGAACCATAAGACATGAAAGCATTTCAAATGAACTCTGAAAAAGTTGAAAGTTGGGATGGTATCATAATTTCACCCACATAGCATGTGCATGTACAAAACGGATAATGGTAGCATGTTCGTGTGTTACAAAGTTGCGGGAGAAAGTCTTCACTTTTTCATCGCTTGTGTCATTTGCTTATTGCGCCGTAACCATGGATAATCTTCATTGTTTATCAGGATGCTTGGGTCAGCCTTGACATTGAAGGGAGGAATTTCATGAAACTTTTCATAATCTTCAGACATGTCTGTCTTGCCGTCCACTCCCAGGATGTCCCTTTTTCCTGAAAGAACTATGTGGCGCTTTGGCTCATCGTATGATGTATTCGCTTCCTTATCTTTTCTTTTTCTCGGTTTGGTAGACATGTCCTTCACATAGATAACCTGTGCCACATCATTGGCTAGGACAAACGGTTCGTCAGTGTACCCAAGATTTTTCAGATCCGCTGTTCTCATTCCGTACTGTGGGTCTACCTGTACCCCGTCGCCTAACAGATTGACCCATTTGCACTTAAACAAAGGGACCTTAAAATCAGGTCCGTAGTCAAGTTCCCATATGTCCACTATGTAACCATAATATGTATCCTTTCCGCTCTCGGTTGCTGCATCAAAGCGGACATCGCTGTTTTGGTTGGTGCTCTTTTGATCTTGGGCGATCGTGTAAAATGTATTTCCATTTATCTCGTATCCTTTGTAAGTCAATACAGTCAAAGATGGTCCCCTGGACAACAAATACAACTCATCACAAACAGTGTTGTCACCTCTGAGACGGGTTTCCAACCAACTGCTGAAAGTCCTGATGTGTTCACATGTAATCCAGTCGTCGCACTGCTCCGGGTGTTTGGAGCGCAGACTGTTCTTGTGTTCATCGACATACGGGGTCACCAAGGTAGAGTTCTGTAGAACTGTGTAGTGTGCTTGAGACCAAGAATATCCGTCCCTGCATATTATTGAGTCTCTTCCAAGAGTGCCTTTTCCAGTCAGTCTCCCCTCATACCGCGATTTAGGGAGACCTATCTTGTTAAGGCCAGGAATGAAGTCAACACAAAACCCGATAACATCATCTGTTTGATGGCCCATGGAGATGCTTCCTTCTGGCCTAGCGCGATTACGGACATATTTCTTTAGGACTCCCATGAACCTCTCAAAGGGGAACATATTGTGTAGAAATACGGGCCCAGGATGACAATCTCGCCGACTAGATGAACTAGGACGTGTGTCATGATATTGAAGAAGGATGGTGGGAACACCAGCTCGAAACTGACAAGACATTGCGCCACATCACTCCTTAGCCTTGGTACGATTTCTGGATCGATCACCTTCTGAGAGATTGCATTGAGGAATGCACATAGCTTCACAATGGCTAATCGGACGTTTTCCGGTAGAAGCCCCCTCAATGCAACCGGAAGCAGTTGTGTCATAATCACGTGGCAGTCATGAGACTTTAGGTTCTGAAACTTCTTCTCTGGCATATTTATTATTCCCTTTATATTCGACAAGAAGCCATTCGTGACCTTCATACTGAGCAGGCATTCAAAGAAGATTTCTTTCTCTTCTTTCGTAAGAGCGTAGTTGGCAGGACCTTTATACTGCTTCGGAGGCATGCCATCTTTTTTGTGCAAACGTTGCAGGTCCTCCCGTGCCTCGGGTGTATCTTTTGTCTTCCCATACACTCCCAAGAAGCCTAGCAGGTTCACGCAAAGATTTTTCGGCACGTGCATCACGTCGATTGAGGAGCGGACCTCTAGGTATTTCCAGTAGGGTAGGTCCCAAAATATAGATTTCTTCTTCCACATGGGTGCGTGTCCCTCAGCGTCATTCGGAACAGCTAGTCCACCAGGACCCTTTCCAAAGATTACTTAGTGTAAATCATTGACCATAGCAAGCACGTGATCACCGGTGCGCATGGCGGGCTTCTTCCGGTGATCTGCCTCGCCTTTGAAATGCTTGCCTTTCTTTCGACATTGATGGTTGGTCGGAAGAAATCGACGATGGACCAGGTACACATTCTTCCTGCATTTGTCCAGGTATATACTTTCAGTGTCATCTAAACAGTGCGTGCATGCGTGGTATCCTTTGTTTGTCTGTCCTGAAAGGTTACTGAATGCGGGCCAATCGTTGATGGTCACGAACAGCAACGCCTTAAGGTTAAATTCCTCCTGTCTGTGCTCATCCCACGTACGTACACCGTTTTCATTCCACAGCTGTAAAAGTTCTTCAACTAATGGCCTTAGGTACACATCAATTTCGTTGCCGGGTTGCTTAGGGCCTTGGATGAGAACTGGCATCATAATGAACTTCCGCTTCATGCACATCCAAGGAGGAAGGTTATACATACATAGAGTCATGGGCCAGGTGCTGTGATTGCTGCTCTGCTCCCCGAAAGGATTAATGCCATCCGCGCTTAAAGCAAACCATACATTCCTTGGTTCCTTTGCAAACTCATCCCAGTACTTTCTCTCGATTTTTCTCCACTGCGACCCGTCAGCGGGTGCTCTCAACTTCCCATCTTTCTTTCGGTTCTCACTGTGCCATCGCATCAACTTGGCATGCTCTTCGTTTTTGAACAGACGTTTCAACCGTGGTATTATAGGAGCATACCACATCACCTTCGCAGGAACCCTCTTCCTGGGGGGCTCGCCGTCAACATCACCAGGGTCATCTTGTCTGATCTTATACCGCAATGCACCGCATACCGGGCATGCGTTCAGATCCTTGTATGCACCGCGGTAGAGGATGCAGTCATTAGGGCATGCATGTATCTTCTCCACCTCCAATCCTAGAGGGCATACGACCTTCTTTGCTGCGTATGTACTGTCGGGCAATTCATTATCCTTTGGAAGCTTCTTCTTCAATATTTTCAGTAGCTTCTCAAATCCTTTGTCAGCCACAGCATTCTCTGCCTTCCACTGCAGCAATTCCAGTACGGTACCGAGCTTTGTGCTGCCATCTTCGCAATTGGGGTATAACCCTTTTTTGTGATCCTCTAACATGCGATCGAACTTCAGCTTCTCCTTTTGACTAATGCATTGCGTCCTTGCATCGACAATGACCCGGCGGAGATCATCATCATCGGGCACATCGTCTGGTTCCTCTTGATCTTCAGCAGCTTCACCCGTTGCAGCATCATTGGGCACATCGTCTGGTTCCTCTTGATCTTCACCAGCTCCCCCCGTTGCAGCATCACCGTATTCAGGGGGCACATAGTTGTCATCGTAGTCTTCTTCTTCGCCGTCTTCCATCATAACCCCTATTTCTCCGTGCCTCGTCCAAACATTATAGTGTGGCATGAAACCCTTGTAAAGCAGGTGGGAGTGAAGGATTTTCCGGTTAGAGTAAGACCTCGTATTCCCACATTCAGTGCATGGACAACACATAAAACCATTCTGCTTGTTTGCCTCAGCCGCATCGAGAAACTCATGCACGCCCTTAATGTACTCGCGGGTGTGTCTGTCACCGTACATCCATTGTCGGTTCATCTGCGTGCATTATATATAATTAAGCGTCCAAATTAATAGAAGTTCATCATCACATTAAAACCAAAGTGCATACATCACTACTAGGAAAAGGCCTACTAATGGCGCACCTAATTTGGCCATTAATGGCGCATTAGTGGTGCGCCATTAGTAGCACGCCATTAGTATATTTTACTAATGGCGCACCACGGGTGCGCCATTAGTATCTGGTATACTAATGGCGCACCTCAGATGCGCCATTAGTATATACAACAGTGCGCCATTAGTATGCCTCCCAGGGGGCCATGTATACCCAGGTGCTTTGGCATACTAATGGCGCACGACAACAAGATGCGCCATTAGTAAGTTCGGCATACTAATGGCGCACTGTCTAATGATGCGCCATTAGTATCCTTTGGCATACTAATGGCGCACTATGGTGTGATGCGCCATTAGTATGAATATTAGGTTTTTTTTTAATTTTCTGTTTTTTGCACAGGTTACAAAATGTATAATTGGACAAAATATAAACAGCACACATCAACAACAGATTCATCGAATACAATAGAAGATTAGTCTCTGAATACAATTCATCATTTTAGTCTCCGAATACAATTCATCATATTAGTCTCCGAAATGAAAAGACCGAACAAAGATAGAACATTATATTACAAGTCTCGAGACCGCGAGTTTGTCTTCACATTACAAGTCGATATCGATCATCTAAACTACCATCACATAGAAGAGAGCTGCGGTCATCACGATGAGCATCATCACGATGAAACTCGTCTTCATCCGGTTCCTCCAACGCTCCCTCCCCTCTCCCGCTAGATAGCGGGTGTATCTAGATTCGGCCTCGGCCCTAGCTAGTGGCGTACCCTTTGTAACTGTTACCGCTGAATCGGTGAACCTGTCTCCGACACTCCTCCCAGTCGTCGTAGACTCCGGGAACCTTACCCTTGTACACGACATACCACGGCATCGCTATGCAGTAGCCAAACGAAACGTTAGTACCAATTCACAGACAATACATAAGCAATATATAAGTATGCAACAGAACGATCGGAAGAGAAAAGCAAGACATTAATAGCATCGATTACATCTTAAGTTGAACGACACTCGAAACCAAAGAGACATACTACAAGTTCATTAAATTTTAATTACAACATGAGCCAATCGATGTTTCAGAACTAGACACAGCATCACTGCTTTCGACTCGACTCAAGGGACCGGAGCGTGGATGAAGCCGCCGTCTATCGTGGGAGTCATGAAAGAACGGGCGTTGTCAGCCTGCATTTGTAGGATTGTGTCGATGTCACTGTTGGACGGTTGATTTCTGAGGTAGAACTGCCCCGAGGTATGAAGGACATCTTGATGGATGATTTCCGCAAACTTCGACTGGATGCGAAAGAATTATTGTCTGATGTCCGCGTCCTGGATTGCCGACACGCTCGCGGCCCAATCTTTGAGTCTACTCTGTAGCAGAAGTTGATGATGGTCCCATACGATCGCCCGCATGTGATGGATGGCGTAGTAGGCACCCTTCTGACCGCCAGGTGGCTGCTTGACACAGCAAAACGTCGTATTGTGGGAGAACACGTGCTTGCCGTACTTATGAATAGGCCTGGTGAAGGTGCCTCTAGATTTGACGTAGCCGGGGAGAACATCATCAAGAACCTTCTTGACATTTGTGTAGTCTACGTTCGACTGACGGTCCGGGTCGAAATACGTGGCCATGGAATATTTGGGGCTTAGGAGGATGAGCGTGCAACGTGTGTCACTGCAGAAAACACGGAATGTTAAAAGAAAAACGATTGAAATCTAAGAATTCATATGTTACGGGGCGGTTGAGGGGAGGACTTACTCGGGAAAGTAAGGCACGAGGAAGTTATCCTTATCTTGGTTTGCCAGAATGACGCCTTCGAGGTAAAGAAGTCACGACTTGCCGGTCCCCAGCGCTGCCCAAGATCTTGGCACGCATGTAGAAGGGTCGACTATCACGATGTCCGGGGTCTTGTCGCGAATGATCCGCATCTCCATACTCAGCGAAAATAGCCGAACGAAGGTGTAGTGCAGCTGATAGCAATGTGGATGTCTTGTTGGACATATTTTTTGGGATATCACTATATATCTTGTTATCTTAATGCATCTATATACTTGGTAAAGGGTGGAAGGCTCGGCCTTTTGCCTAGTGTTTTGTTCCACTCTTGCCGCCCTAGTTTCCGTCATATCGGTGTTATGTTCCCGGATTTTGCGTTCCTTACGCGGTTGGGTAATAATGGGAACCCCTTGACAAGTCGCCTTGAAAACTTCTCCAGCAATGCCCAACCTTGGTTTTACCATTTCCACCTAGCCTTTTTCCCTTGGGTTTCCGGAGCCCAAGGGTCATCTTATTTAACCCCCCCGGGCCAGTGCTCCTCTGAGTGTTGGTCCAAACTAGAGTCCTGTGCAGCGCCCCCTCGGGGAAACTCGAGGTTTGGTTTTAGTTGTATGGAGAGCTCATCTGAGTGTGCCCTGAGAACGAGATATGTGCAGCTCCTATCGGGATTTGTCGGCACATTCGGGCGGTGTTGCTGGATTTGTTTTAACTTGTCGAAGTTGTCTTGTAGAACCGGGATACCGAGTCTGATCGGAATGTCTCAGGAGAAGGTATATCCTTCGTTGACCGTGAGAGCTTGTCATGGGCTAAGTTGGGACTCCCCTGCAGGGATTTGAACTTTCGAAAGCCGTTCCCGCGGTTATGGGCAGATGGGAATTTGTTAATGTCCGGTTGTAGATAACTTGAACCTTAACTTAATTAAAATGAATCAACTTGTGTTACCGTGATGGTCTCTTCTCGGCGGAGTCCGGGAAGTGAGACACGGTGTTGGAGTAATGCTTGTCGCAGGTTTTCTCTAGTTCTTCGTCGCGCTTTGCCTTCTCTTCTCGCTCTCTTTTGCGAACATGGTTAGCCACCACATATGCTAGTCGCTTGCTGCAGCTCCACATATTACCTTGCCTTACCTATAAGCTTAAATAGTCTTGATCGCGAGGGTGCGAGATTGATGCTGAGTCCCTGTGGCTCACAGATTACTTCCAAACCAGATGCAGGGCCCGATGACTCCGTTCCAGATGACGGCGCTTGAGCTCAAGTGGGAGTTTCGACGAGACTCACGCCGTTACTATGTGTCTTTCCCTGATGATCCGTAAGTATGGCCGTGCCCAGTTCTGTGCGGTCCGATCCGAGGCCGCCGCTTCTCCAGAAGAAAGAAGCACTGACCGCTCTCGCTGCAGATGTCTCTCGCAATAGAGCACGCTGTTCTTCTTTTTGACTAGTCGGGCCATGGTGATATGGCATGATGGGTAATGCTTACTTAGAGGGTACACTATTTTGTTCTCTGACGTGGGAGTGGTAAGCACAACCTATATATCCCTTTGGTTATTAGATCTATCGGTATTGAATCGGATGTTTGCTATACCCTGACCTCCATGTCGACCCCTTACTTCGCTACATTCCCTCTTTCATATGGCGATGAATATTCACTCAGGCCTGCTTGTCGGTCTTCAAACACGTTAGGAGATAATAGCCGATCGCCATGGCCTCGTCGATGACAGGCATGGTGATTGTAGCTTTACTTCAGAGCCTTCCCCGACCCTTGTGGGGTTTGGCGTTGCGGCTGGGCCCGCACCCTTGTGTGTGTCTTTCTTTTGCGTGCCTCTTTTCATCCTTGTATGTTGGACGTGAGTGCTGCTGCTAGACCGCTCTTGTGTGTTTTGTGGTGCTAATTCGCCACCTTGCCTAGTTCTGCCCCCACGTGATGGCTCTCTTGGTTGGGAAAGTCTGGCCATGCTTATTGGCCAGGTTCTCCTTTGAGACTTGATGCTATGAGTCGCACGTACGCGTAGTATTCAAACTTTGTCTTCTTTCCTGCGTTCATTTGGATTATATAGGAGATTAGGATTCTTTTTCTCCCCAGTCTCTTCAATCGCTGCTGGTAAGGCATCTGCGTAGAGGTTTTGACTCTTTCTCTTTTGCTCAAATTTTAAAACAATAGATCATGCGGGTATCGTGGAATTTTCAGGTACAGCTCATGATCGCGCACGGTCTTTTTGTTAGGGTTGGGTTGCTTGAGAAGGAAGGCCCATATGAACGTCGATTTCCACGCGTACTGTGACCGGAAGTGATCGGCAAGTACAACTGATCGACGGTTGGCAATGATCGATCGTCGTCGTTCTGATCCTGTGCCATATGCATGTTTGGATCCAGTGGCATAGGGATGTCCGGCACTGTTGCGGCGGTCTTTCCATGGGGCCGACTTGGCGCCGGCACGACTGGCGGTGTTGTCTTTGGGGTGGTGTCCCCCGCCCCCAAACGAATCTGGCTCTTCGGCCAAAGCAGGGGCCAGCTCAGGCAGGCGCTGAGGGTCATCACGTCATCATCGTCGGCCCCGACGTGTCGAATCGGAGGTAACAACTCGTCGCAGCCTGGCAGCACCCGAACCAGTTGAACCCTAAACAAGTTGGGTGGCATCTGGGTACCGTGGAACAAGGGGTTGCCCGGTTGAACGATTTTGCCCTTGGCGACATCGACCAACTCGTTGTTCACGAAGTGCAGGAGAGTGCACGGAACGTCGGCGGCGCCCTGCGAAAACATGTAGGGCGTCAGGGATGCCCAGTCAAAGGCAAGGAGATGAAGTCCTCGGCCGAGAGAGGCTTAATTAGTTACCGTGATGATGGCGTCGAGCTCGGCTAATGTCGAGGCACTGCCAACGGCGGGCGTGCAGTTGACAGAGGGGCCGCTTGCTGCAGAGGTGCCGGCCGACGTACACCCGGGTGCATTAAGCTCCCGTGCCGGTGTCGGAGACACCAATGGCCCCGCCATCGCATTCTGCGAGTTGCTGGCCGTGAAGCTAGGAATCGGGGGCGGCCCCTGTTGGCCGCCCGCAATCCACGCACTAATCCCCTGGATCAAGGTAGGCACAATGGCGGTGATCGTCGCTCCGAGTTGTTGTTGCACTTGCTCTTGGACAATCTCCGGAATCCGCGCCACCTGTGCCCTGAGTTCTTGAACCTCGCGCGCCTGGCTTCCTGAGCTGGTGTTTTTCTCCTTTCGCCCACCAGTGTTATAGTATGACGACCATTTTGTCGACAAGCCTTTGCCGGCCACACGACCAGCTGACGTCGGCTTACTGAGCTTATCCTTGTTCTTCATTACATTCAACGCCCTATTTAGAGTGGTGTCCCAAGGGTTGCTCTTAGTCGACCCCGCGCTACTGCTTTCAGTCGCCTGCGGAAGGAATGTGAACCATTTAGAAATTTGGCTTCATTAATTAGAATGCAACCATATGGAGCTAATTACGCGGGGGTGTATTCCTTACCAGAACAAGCTCAAGCGCCCTGGTCTTCGGATCCGTGGTAAGCTGCTTTGTTTTCGGGTCCTTCTTGTACCGGGCCCTGACAAAGTTCCTGGTCTGCTTGTCACCGTATTTATCGAAGAGGGGCGGTAGGCCTTGCTCGGCACGGTCCGCCTCCTCCTTGTCCCATATAGGCTCCGCCACTCTGTAACCGCCGGGACCGAGTGTGTGTTCCCCTATGTTCAGCTCCCGCATTTCTTTCCCCCACCTACTTGATTCGGAGCTTGCGGTGCTCGAGCAATTGATCTTGAAGTCGTTGTAGTCATCTTCGGTGATCGAAGGATTTTTCTCCTTGATCTTCTCATAACTCTCACCTTTCTCGATCATTCTCTTCACATTGCTTTTCCAAGTAGACAGGGCCTTGCTCATCTTCATGAGGGCAGCATTGTTCACTTTATTCCCTTTGAGGCTTGTGTTTTCAAATTCAGCGGGGAACTTGTATCGTTCGTGCAGCTTCGTGAAGAGGAGGTTGCACAAATTCCCTCGGTCAGGATGCCTGAGGTTCTCGGTGTTGATCGAGACGGTGCTCCGGAGAATGCACCCGAGCTGAAGCGAGTACCCCTTGACTATTCGTTCGGGCGCCGTTGGATTCCCGTTGGAGTCCACTTCAGTAACTTCCTCCTTGAGGGTGCGGAGCACGGTCGGGTGCCGGTCCTTCCGTTGCCTCTTCGGTTGGCTGCCATCTGTGCGTGCGCCGCCATCATCAGTGGTGGCATCCTCGGCGGCACCATCAGTGGTGGCATCAGTGGGGTCATCCTCGGCGGTACCATCAGTGGTCTCAGGATCGGTGGGGAAGGCGGCGTCCTCATACAAGTGAGGTTGTTCCTCCATCTCCTGGGATAGCTCCCAGAATTTCTTGCCGCCCGAACCCCCGGCCTCATCGTTGTTGGCCATGTTTCTCTATAAATAGGAACAAAGTTTGGTCAAAAAGTTGGTTATTGTCAAGGAACAAGATCTCTAAGTTGACAAGCTATGCTAGCTAAGACAGTAGCTTCCTTGCAACCCACAAAAGACAAAGGAAAAGGGGTTGTTGACACCAGATTTTGGCATGGTCACGAATCCAGATTCATATGCAAAAGTTAGAGGCAACACTTCGCGGGTCGGCTCTGAGTGAGAAAGTATTCGGCCTTTGTCGGCTGAATGAAACCTTGCCGGGGTAAAACCTTGCCGCCGTGAACAGTAAACTTGCCGGGGAAAGCTTGCCGCCGTGAACAGTAACCTTGCCGGGGAAAGCTTGCCACCGTGAACAGTAACCTTGCCGGGGAAAGCTTGCCGCCGTGAACAGTAACCTTGCCAGGGGAGAGCTTGCCGCCGTGAACAGTAACCTGCCGGGGAAAGCTTGCCGCCGTGAACAGTAACCTTGCCGGGAAAGCTTGCCGCCGTGAACAGTAACCTGCGGGGGGTCGGCGGCGGCGGTTGAGTAGGGGAGGGGTGCGGGGGGTCGGCGGCGGCGGTTGAGTAGGGGAGGGGTGCGGGGGGTCGGCGGCGGCGGTTGAGTAGGGGAATCGAGGGTGCGGGGGGTCAGCGGCGGCGGCCGGTGGACCGGGGGGTGCTCGGCGGCGAGGGGGACCGTATCTGGCGAGGTGGGATAGCGATCGAGATGGAGGGGGATCGAGATCGAGTGTCCATGAAATTTAAAAATATTCATGATAGTTCAAAAAGTTCCCATGAAATACAATCGAGAAATGAAGGCTACGATTTAAATACAATCGATCTTAGCTAGCTATCTGTTCACAATCTTCTTGCCCTTCTTTTTCGCAAATGGAGTTCTTCTGTGGAACGGACGTCCTTTAGGTAGGGTGGTCCTGCTTCTTCTTGTGGTGTATGCTGCTACTTCATCATCGTCGTCATGTTCGATCCTCGGGTCGCCATACTTGTCGAAGTCTTGCTCATTGGCTACTCCATCCATTCCGATGATCTTCCTTTTGCCTCTCCTCACGACAACATGACTGGGCTTTGACGGGTCGGTAATGAAGAAGCATTGGTCCACTTGGTAAGCCAGTACCCATGGCTCATTTTTCGCGGTGACGTTTGCGCCCGCGGTCTTGGATTTGGCTTCGGGTATAACCATGGTGGTGAAATACCGGTCTTCTTTTAGGACGCTCTTGGCCCATCTGACACGGAACATCGGGACCTTCTCTCCAGCGTAGCTTAGCTCCCAGATCTCCTCGATCCTTCCATAGTATCTGTCCTTGTCGTTACCGGTGTAGGATTCCATCATAGGTCATCAGGTTGTGCTCGGCGCCCTGTGACAAGGCGAATATGAGTTGTTCTTCCGCGGAAGAATCCTCATGTAAAGGGTACGACAGAAGCTTATGCTTGAACCAACGCGTGAAACATGAGTTGTGCTCTTTGAGTATATCTCCGTCCGTCCTCTGTTGGCCTCGGTCATTGTACGTCTTCTTAATAAAGGTTTTGTGCTGTACCACCCAAGGATCGACCACGTCTATGTGTTGTAGCACGACTAGGTTTGCTCTTTCAAAGTCGGCGAGTCGACCCTCGAAGTCGACATGCATTTCGCGACGACCCTCACGGTGACCCCATCCAGCGAGCCTGCCGAGGTGCCTGTTGACGGGCAGACCAACGGGGTTCTCGATGCCTAGATAATTCGTGCAGTAGGAGATGCACTCTTCGGTCAGAAAGCCCCTGGCTATGCTTCCCTCTGGATGTGACATGTTGCGAACGTATCCTTTGATGACACCATTCATCCTTTCGAACGGCATCATGCTGCGCAGGAACGTCGGCCCGAGTTGGATGATATCGTCCACGATATGGACCAGCAGATGCACCATAACGTCGAAGAATGCGGGCGGGAAGTACATCTCAAGCTCGCATAGTATCACCACGATCTCTTCCTGTAGCCTTCTGAGTTGCCTCACGCCAACAGACTTCCGAGAGATGACGTCGAAAAAGTTGCATAGGCCAAATAGGGTTTCACGGACGTGCGCGTCCATGATCCCACGGATTGCAACTGGAAGTATCTGCGTCATCAGCACGTGACAGTCGTGAGACTTCATCCCTCTGAACTTCAGCTTCGCTGGGTCTAGGTATCTGCTTATCTTCCCCGCGTAACCGTAAGGAAGTTTTACTCCTACGAGGCAGGTGAAAAACTTCTCGATCTCCTCCTGACTTAGAGTGAAGCATGCGGGAGGGTAGTCATTTCCGGTCTTCTTGGCCTTTTTGCCTTTGTGACGACTTTCCGTGTCCTGCTTCGCCTCATCATCATCATCATCATGATCATCATATATAGCGTGAAGCTCCTGCCTGATGCCCATTGATTTCAAGTCTGCCCTTGCTTTTGGCCCATCTTTGGTCCTCTCTGGCATGTTGAGCAGGGTACCAAGCAGACTCTAGCACACGTTTTTCGTGATATGCATGACATCAAGGCTGTGAGGCACACGGTGGATCTTCCAGTACGGCAAGTCCCAGAAAACAGACCTCGTTTTCCATACCTTCAGCAGCGGCTCTGCCGCCTTTCGCTTCTTTCCCGGCTCTGGCGCCTTTTGCTTCTTTCCCGGCAGTGGGCAGTCTTTCCAATTTTTCAACAGCTCGTCTATTTCCTCGCCGCTCCTCGTACGCGGGCGTCCTCGGGGTTCGGTTTCACCATCGAACAGATCCTTGCGTTTTCTCCATGGGTCATCGTCGCGAAGCCACCTTCGATGTCCCATGAACACGGTTTTCGAAGACCCGGGATCTCTATCTAGCTGGCGATAAGTTGTGTCATCCATGCACCTGACGCATCCAGAAAATCCGTGGACCACCTGCCCCGCGACATATCCGTAACCGAGATAGTCGTGCACCGTCGTGAGCAGCGCGGCTCTCATAGGGAAATATTCTTTCTCTGCGGCGTCCCACGTATTGGCTGGCGTTTTCCACAGCGTGTCAAGCTCCTCTTTCAGCAGCCCCAGATACAGATTGATGTCGTTCCCTGGTTGTTTTGGTCCTTCAATTAGCATACTCATGTGAATGTACTTCCTCTTCATGCACAACCAGGGGGGAAGGTTGTACATCCACACAAACACAAGCCAGGTGCTATGTGTGCTTCTCTGGCTGCCAAACGGATTGACTCCATCAGTGCTCGCGCCCAGCACGATGTTCCTTGGATCATTCCCAAATTCTGGGTCTTCGAAGTTCAACGCTTGCCACTAGCTCGCATCCTTAGGGTGACTCAGCATCTTGTCTTTTTTATCTATCTCCGGATCATTTGCGTCATCTTCTCGCTTCTTCTCCTCCCTATCCGCGTGCCAACGCAGGAGCTTTGCTACCTTAGGGTCCGCGAAATACCGCTGCAGACGAGGAGTGATCGGAAAGTACCACACCACTTTTCGAGGAGCTTTCTTCCTCTTCTTGTATCGAGTGACGCTGCACACCGGACATATGGTAGACTCCGCGTGCTCATCCCGATAAATGATGCAATTGTTCATGGACACATGGTATTTCACGTGCGGTAAATCTAGAGGACACACGATTTTCTTCGCCTCCTCCAAACTGGTCGGGCACTTGTTCCCCTTGGGAAGACGTTCGTGCCAGAATGACATGTTCTCGTCGAAGCATGCGTCGGTCATTTTGTGTTTTACCTTCATCTCCAGAGCCATGAGCGTTACTTTCAGGCGGGTATCCTTGGGCCTGCATCCTTCATACAATGGAGTAACCGCGTCTAACTCAAGTTGATCCATCTTGGCTTTCTCTCGGGCGGAAGCTCTTGCGTTATCCGTCTGCTTGAGAAGCAGCTCTTGAATATGAGGGTCCTGCACCTAGCCCATCGATGGTCCAGCGTCGTCTGCTCCGCCGGCATCATCATCTTCATGATCATGCGAGTCGACTGCTCCGGCATCTTCCTCATCATCATGTCCTGCATCTTCTACATGATGACTGTGTACAACATCACCGTCGTGATCATCTCCTCGGGATTCTTCGTCTTCTCGCCCGCCCGAGCCGCGGTGGTTGTCTTGCTGCCCTTCCTCATTTCTTGCCCGGCCCCCATGGACGACTTCGTAGTCATCTTCATCACCTTGCCACCGATAGCCATCCATGAAACCATGCAAGAGCAGGTGGTCCCGCACCTACCCGGATTCCGGGTCCGCAATAAGGCTCTTCAGCTTGCATCTTCGACACGGACATCTTATCTCCGTCTCGTTCTTTTGAAGCATCTCGGCCTTCGCGGACCTCAAAAACCTATTCACGATGCCTTCGGTCATCATGCGGACCATGGTCGCCTGCGGGGTAGAGCAAAACGATATTTTAGAACCAAGAAAAAATTTGGCATGACTTTCCCTAAAAATAGGACCAAAAAGAATGCTTAATGCCAAAATTCTCGCCGATACGGAAATGAATCAACATTCCGGCAAAATATTGGCAACTATCGAATTTCAAATACCGGTACACCTCCAAACACAAACACATATGCAACACCACAAACATATGCAACACCACGAACATACATAGATCTAGCTAGGCCATAAAAAGTGCATGTGCACATTGTTGTAGGGAGAACAACATAAATATAGCTTCCCCCCTTACTTACCTATCAAAACAAGGTAATTTAACCACTTAAATTGAATGAATCTATGGTGGAAATGAAGTGAAAAAGAGGAGGCACCCGAGACAAGGAGGAGGTGGAGAGAATGAAGTGAGGAGAAAGTGAGTGTGGGTAGGAGAGGCTGTCCAAAATATCTTGTTGCTGCCCACTTACTAATGGCGCACCAACTCTAAATGCGTCATTAGTAATCCAGGTTACTAATGGCGCACCTCCTGGTGGTGCGCCATTAGTAGTTTTGCAAAAAAAAATACTAATGGCGCACTGTCCCAAAGTGCGCCATTACTAGTTTAAACTAGTAATGGCGCACGGTGGAACAGTGCGCCATTAGTAGTTTTGCAAAAAAGGGAATAAAAAATATAATAAAAAAACAACATTAGTGGCGCACTTTCTGGCTGGTGCGCCATTACTAGTTACAACTAGTAATGGCGCACTCTATCTGGATGCGCCATTAGTATGTTTGGACAGGCGCACTTGTTAAACTCTAATGGCGTATCAGTAGGTGGTGCGCCATTAGTATATACTAATGGCGCACCGCTTGTCTGGTGCGCCATTAGTATCAATCCCATCTATAGCCCTTTTTCTAGTAGTGCATAGTTCTCATCTAACAACATATAGCTCTCCAGAGCATCTAATTAATTAAACCATACATTGAAACTATGTAAAACATTTCAATGCGAAAACAAATGCGATCATAATCGCAACCAAGGTAACAATTGATCCAACGGCATAATGATACCAAGCCTCGGTATGAATGGCATATTTTCTAATCTTTCTAATCTTCAAGCGCATTGCATCTATCTTGATCTTGTGATCATCGACGACATCCGCAACATGCAACTCCAATATCATCTTCTCCTCCTCAATTTTTTTATTTTTTCCTTCAACAAATTGTTTTCTTCTTCAACTAAATTTAACCTCTCGACAATAGGGTCGGTTGACATTTCCGATTCACATACATCCTAGATAAATAAAATCTATGTCACGTTGGTCGGCATAATTTTCATAAACAATAAATGAACCAATAGTTATAAAGATAATATACATACCACATCCGAATCATAGACAGGACGAGGGCCGACGGGGGCGGATACCAAAACCATCACACTATATAAGATGCAATAATAAATGTAAGAAAATGATACAAGTATCTATCTAAACATACAAGTAAGAATATTTTTCCTTTCAGAAAGAAGATAAGAACATGAGGCTCACCACGGTGGTGTCGGTGATGAGATCGGCGCGGGTGATCGACGGCGGTGAAGACGGGGACGGGGCGTGACGGACCGCTAAATCTAGACAAATCTCGAGGAAAATGGAGCTTGGAGGTCGAGCTTCGAGAGGAGAAAGCTTAACTAGTGTGGCTCGGGTATTCCATCGAACACCTCATGTGCATAGGAGGTGAGCTAGAGCACCACAAAGCTCTCTCCCCCTCGGCCAGAGAAAAACAGAGCACTGGGGTGCTCTGCTCGCGAGCGAGGGGTATATATAAGCACCTCATTGGTCCCGGTTGGTGACATGAGCCGGGACTAAAGGGGAGCCTTTGGTCCCGGTTCAAGCCACCAACCGGGACCAATGGTGGTGGGCCAGGAGCGAGGCCCATTGGTCCCGGATCATCCAAACAACAGGGACCAAAAGGTCCAGATGAACCGGGACAAATGGCCCACGTGGCCCGGCCGGCCCCCTGGGCTCACGAACCGGGACCAATGCCCACATTGGTCCCGGTTCTGGACTAAACCGGGACTAATGGGCTGACCCAGCCTGGACCAAAGCCCTGTTTTCTACTAGTGTAAACCATTGACGTTTATCGTGAGAATATGCATGCCTTTGTCTTTGATTCATTGCACCAAAATATATACAAACTATGCTGGTTTGTTTCTTTCCCAAGCCATGGTGACTACTTCGGAGTCTGGATTTCCTCCTTTTGAGAAAAATGCTTTCATGTAACTCAATGGTCTCATTAATTAATGAAATATGGGGTTCGTCCCTTTCACCAAAATGAACAAGAGCTCATTAACTTGAAAGATTGGGCAATCTAAAAGGGCATCATCAACGGATCCATTGGCTAAATCTAAACTAATATGGAACTACTGTCATGATTGCATCAATAAGAAGCCCCGTATCAAGTTTGTCTTTCATGTATGCTGCTGGTTGGCTCCGAAAGAAAAATGTCAAACAATTTTTCAAGGATTAAAAATTAGCTGCCCATAGGTTGAGAGGAGTAGATCTCGGAATCAAAATATCACATATAGGAATCGCCACCGTTCGAACGGTTTAGGCGCCATGCAGCGCCTACTACCCCCTGCTAAGCATAATTAACGCACCTCCGTGGATGGAGAAGACAACACACCACTATGGCTCTAGCTTGTACGATCACACACTGTTAAGACCCCTTGCTTAATTCTTCCTTCATGTTCGTGTCAGCACATGCATGTGGTGATTTGATTAATTAGGTGATAATTAATTAGGATCACAATAGCCTGTAGCTACCTAGACGACAAGCTAATCGATCTAGCTCCTTCTACTGATCTCTTATAAGAAAGGATTGCATTGTGCTACCGTGCTTTGCTTCCTGCCCATACACACATAACTAAACAACACTACAATAATAATCGAATGAAAAAAGAATTTCATTGTTATCTGAATAATGCATGCAGATGGGTACACATATACATACAAAAGTACAACTCTTAGAGGTGCATGCTTTGTTGTTATCTTCTACTAGCTCCACAAGACAAATTGATGTCACCACTGACACCATATGAATTATTAATATTTTTTTGCAATGCTTAATTACCTGGTGATGAGGACGATGATGATGTTCTTGTTGAGTTAATTAGCATGATCTACTTGCATATTTTTGTTATGTGCTAGTTACCTACATTTCTTTTCTGTGATTCGTATAGTTAGCCAGTAGATGCAAATTAAGGTATTGACCGCCTCAGCTAATGACAAGCTTGCAAGTGTATATATATATGTGGTTTGCATGGTTGTGGTAACTAAACTAGTAGTGCAACCTTATGTTGATCTTCTTGATTAATTACGTAAGTGATCATATCGATTGGCAAATCTCAATAGTTATGAAATATGATGGAGAGATAAGTTTATATATCTACGTTCTATATTTACCACGGGCCAGCGGTAGATCGAGCAATCCCACAATGCACATAATTATGGATAGAGATAATAAAGTACAATATCTTGACACATATGCAACAATAGCGGCTGATGGAGGGGGCACGGTCGCTTGCTGAATAGCACCACGATATTTGGCACACTAGTGCGTAGGGGCAAAACAATTTTACATGCCAATTGATGTGTATATGTGTAGTACTACATAGCTAGTGTGAAAGATGGTGAACATATTCATATTCATATTTATATGTATCCTATAACTGGAAAGTGGCCTTTCTTTTATCATGTTCACAAACATATCGTTTCAAGAAACCGACAGGAAATCCACTTATTTCTATTAAAATAAAATAAATTATTATCAACACCATGAACATGATTTGTTTTGGATATGAGCACAAAAAAAGCTTGCAGGACAGGCTAAGAACTGCTTCTAGAATGAGAAGCAACTAAGTCAAATCACAAGCTTGACTGAGATGCATTTACTTAAAAAATTATCTTTCAAGAATTACAAACTTGGAAAACACTCGCGAGGGTAACTACTACTTCCTCAGCTTGCGTTGATCTTTCCCTTGAACAGGAAAGAGTGATGCAGCAAAGTAGAAATAAGTATTTCTCTCACTTAAGAACCAAGGTATCAATCCAGTAGGAGGCACAAGCAAGTCTCCAATCTATGCGCCTGCACGAACTAACAAACACTTGCACTCAACGCGAAAAAGGGGTTGTCAATCCCTTCACGGTCTCGGACAAGAGTGAGATCTAATAGAGATAGGTATAAAAGATAAATAAAAGAGCAAACTAAAGTAAATATAAATAAAATGCAGCAAGGTAGTTTTGGGTTTTTTGGTTTATAGATCTGAAAATACATAATGGAAAATTGACCCTGGTGGCCACCGGCAGCTGACAGGTTGGACCAACACTCAGAGGAGCACTGGCCCGGGGGTTTAATAAAGATGACCCTTGGGCAGGCCTACCCAAGGGAAAGAAAAGGCTAGGTGGCAAATAGTAAACCAATGTTGGGCCTTGCTGGAGGAGTTTTATTCAAGGCGAACTGTCAAGGGGTTCCCATTATAACCCAACCGCGTAAGGAACGCAAAATCCGGGAACATAACACCGATATGACGGAAACTAGTGCGGCAAGAGTGGAACAAAACACCAGGCATAAGTTCGAGCCTTCCACCCTTTACCAAGTATATAGATGCATTAATTAGATAAGAGATATTGTGATATCCCAACAAGTAAACATGTTCCAACAAGGAACAACATATCCATGTACCAACAAGGTACAAACTTCATCTTCACCTGCAACTAACAACGCTATAAGAGGGGCTGAGCAAAGCGGTAACATAGCCAAACAACGGTTTGCTAGGACAAGGTGGGTTAGAGGCTTGGCTTAAAAACATGGGAGGCATGATAATCAAGTGGTAGGTATCGCAGCATAGGCATATCAAAAGAGCGAGCATCTAGCAAGCAAAGATAGAAGTGATTTCGAGTGTATGGTCATCTTGCCTGAAATCCTGCAAGGAAGAAGAACGAGTCCATGAAGAAGACAAACGGACGTAGACGAATGGGTCCTCACAAACGCGACGTTACCGGAACCAACCCGAAGAAGCAACACCGGAAAGAAGCACGCAACATAGTAAACAAACCACACATGAACATGGTATGATATGCGGGATGCGGTATGCGGTGCATATGCATGATTTGGAAAGGAATGATTGAACCTGGCCTCAACTTGGAAATCCAAGAGTTCCACTGGAAAGGTGAGGTGATTTCGGTTCAAATCGATATAAAGATCACCGGAATCGGATGCACGGTTTGAAAATGGCAAGCAAAACAAATATGGCACCGGTCTGCGATTAACAGCAAGTAGCCTCCTAAATGCATCAAGATAAATATGCTACAGCACTCAAACATGGCAACAAAATACATGGCAGGGATCCACTCATGATGCTTGACAAAAATGAACACTGAGCTACGGCCAATTCACTCAATAGCAAGCTCAAACAAGCCTGGCAAAAGTGCAAATGATAACAGGTTTCAGACTTAGTGAAATTAACGCAAGTCCGGAATTTATCATCAGGAAGCACACTTTAGAGCATGAAAACTACATGCTACAGGACCTTATCAAGGAAAAGCAAGGCATGGAATGAAGCTACTCAAAGCACTTATCAAAAGTACCTTAGTGACCTTGAGCCAAAAGGGATCAGAAAATACAATTGCAAGCATGTGAACATGGCAAAAACATAAACAGATCTCAGACTTTGTGAAAAACTGGAGCATGCAAATCAGTTAACGAGTAGGCATGTTTACGAGCTCGATGCACTCACTACAGAGCATGGCATTACAAACTAAGCATACACCCATCAAGAAGGCATGGCATAGGAGCTAGACATGGCAAGAACAATAACATAGCATGCACGGATCAATAGCAACATCCTCAGAAAAATTGCTAAACATGTCAACAATCTGCCAGGATTCACTTTATAGCAAAAGTAGAGCTCGATTAAGTCAAGCTAGGGTGCTCCATAAATGCAAACAAAGACATGGATGGATAGAGCACCACAATGTTAACAAAACATCCTTACTGATCATCCTCAAAAGAGGCACAGATCACTAGGAAACAACATGAACATATGGCATAATAACAAAAATAGGACAAGGACTTAGTGAAATTCTAAGTCCCTGAAAACAACATTACCGATTACGCTACTTTGCAAGCTTGTGCTAGTCACCAAAACTATCACAAAAATACATGGCAAGCACCTCTGCAAAGATGGCATGGCATATAACAAAACACATGTAGAGCTCAGGATCATATCATGCACACATTAAACATGGCAAAAATGACAAAAAGCTATTTGCTGAAATAGATCTGACAAATTCATCACATAGCCCTCTTCCACCAACATTTCGGGCATCAAGATGAGCTCAAATGGAAATGATGCAATGAGATGAAATGATGTACTCGTTGAGACAGACATTTTGTTATGCTACACGCAGGAATCAGAGCTATGGATGCGGAGTTATGGCATGATGAATATTGCAAAAAAATACTGAGACAGGGCAAAAAGTCAACCTCTCCAGATCTGGATCTAGGGTTTGCACGTGGATTGAGGAGGACCGAGATCTCGCCGGAATTTGGAGAAGGTCGCCCGAACAGTGCTCGGGGAAGAAGGAGGAGGGGTCGCCGGAGCGGCGCAGGTCCGGCGAAGGTTCGGCGGCGGCCGGCGAGCTCGGTCGAGCGGGGCGCCGCGCGGGCGGCTCGGGCGCTCGGGAGGCCGCGGGCAGGCGGCGAGCTCCGGCTAACTTTAAACGGCGGCGGGGCAGGCGGGCTCCGGTGGCGTTGCGCGGTGGCGCGCTGCGCCCGAGGCGGCGGGGCGACCAGGCAATGGGCGGCGGCGATTCGGGCCCCGCGGGCCGGATCTAGGCCGCGCGGGCCCGCGGCGGAGGGACCGGAGGCGGTGAGGTGGTGGCGCGTGATAGGCTGGCGGCGGCGGCGGGGTGACGTGGCGTGACGCCACTAGCCGGAGCGAGGTGGAGGGCGGACATGTCCGGCGGCGGGGATTTTTGTCCGGTGGCGCGAGGTAGGGGAAGGCTAGGGTTAGACCGCAAATTTTGGAGGGGTCACTTATTTATAGGTAGAGGGAGCTAGGAGTGTCCGAATGAGGTGCGGTTTTCGGCCACGCGATCGTGATCGAACGACCGAGATGATGGAGGAGGTTTTGGTGGGTTTTGGGCCAAATTGGAAGGGTGTTGGGTGGCAACACACACGAGGCCTTTTTGGTCCCTCGGTTAACCATTGGAGTATCAAACGAAGTCCAAATGGCACGAAACTTGACAGGCGGTCTACCGGTAGTAAACCAAGGCCGCATGGCAAGTCTCGGTCCAATCCGAAAACATTTAACACCCGCACACGAAAAGAGGTAGAAAGGGAGACCGGGTGACATAGAAGCACCGGATTGCAAAATGGACAACGGGGAAAATGCTCAGATGCATGAGACGAACATGTATGCAAATGAAATGCACATGATGACATGATATGCAATGCATGACACACAAGCAAAGAAAAGGCAACAACAGCGAATAACTGGAGGACACCTGGCACATCGGTCTCGGGGCGTTACATCCAATGTCTACGAATTTATCTTATATTGTTTTTGCTAAGTTACTACTACTATCATCACTGTTACACTTGCTACAAAATTACTGCTATCACTGTTATCGTTACCGATACTGTTGCTACTATTATCAAAACTATCATACTACTTTTCTACTGATCACTTTGCTGCAGATAATTAATCTCCAGGTGTGGTGAATTGACAACTCAGCTGCTAATACCTTCAAATATTTTTGGCTCCCCTTGTGTCAAATCTATAAATTTGGGTTAAATACTCTACCCTCAAAAACTATTGCGATCCCCTATACTTGTGGGTTATCACCCCCCCCTCTCCAAGTCCTACGGGTGTCTTCTGGTCCAAGAAAAATCATCACGAAAGTTTTATTCTGTTTGGACTCCGTTTGGTATTCCTTTTCTGTAAAACTCAAAAACCAGGAAAAAAACAAAAACTGGCACTAGGCTCTATCTTAATAGGTTAGTCCAAAAATAATATAAAATAGCGTATTAATCCATATAAAACATCCAAAACAGATAATATAATAGCATGGAATAATCAAAAATTATAGATACCTTGGAGACGTATTAGTAACTTTTCCATAATTTTTGTGTGTATTCGGTGAATTATTTTCCCATTTGTCGTAGTCAAATATTATACAATCCCAATACCGGAGATGAGATTCAGATTCAACTTAGACATTCAAGTGGGTTGGGGGTGGCAATGTATAGTTCTTTGTGCTCCCAAACATCAAAAGGTACTCTAGACACACATACACATACACACCAAAAGACCAACACAACTCATGCAACGTTCACCGAAGACTCGACTAGCGGCACATTAAGATGGATAAACTCACCATGCACTTTTTCTTGTGAGGAAGACACACCATATATACACACCTTGATATCGACATCTACATTATAATAAAAGAGCCCATGTGTTGCAATAGGAGAAAAAAATAACAAACACCCCTAACCCAATAACCATGACTCAAGACCCCAATAGGTCCACGTTCTTTAACATCAACTTTTTTTCCATGCGATGTTTTAGTGAGGCATGCATGTGTGGTTATTGATGGTTTCTTTTGTTTTCAATCCGATTGTGATTAGGTGTTCATTTGCAACATCGATCGGCCTCGGTATGAAAAAGACAGATTGTGCGCTATTGATTAAAATTACACCACAAAAAGAATTCTAAAAATGTTAAATAGGTAAAATAACATTATATTTAAATTGTACACATCACTATTGATTGAAATTACACCGTAAATATAATTCTAAATATGTTATATAGGTAAAATAACATCATATTCAGATTCTAAATATTTTCCTAATCAAATGATAACCCACAAGTATAGAGGATCGCAACAGCTTTCGAGGGTAGAGTATTCAACCCAAATTTATTGATTCGACACAAGGGGAGCCAAAGAATATTCTCAAGTATTAGCAGCTGAGTTGTCAATTCAACCACACCTGGAAACTTAGTATCTGCAGCAAAGTGTTTAGTAGCAAAGTAATATGATAGTGGTGGTAACGGTAACAAAAGAGTAATGAAAGCAAAGTAATACTTTTGGTATTTTGTAGTGATTGTAAAAATAGCAACGGGAAAGTAAATAAGCGTAAACCAGTATATGGAAAGCTCGTAGGCATCGGATCAGTGATGGATAATTATGCCAGATGCGGTTCATCATGTAACAGTCATAACATAGGGTGACACAGAACTAGCTCCAATTCATCAATATAATGTAGGTATGTATTCCGAATATAGTCATACGTGCTTATGGAAAAGAACTTGCATGACATCTTTTGCCCTGCCCTCCCGTGGCAGCGGGGTCCTATTGGAAACTAAGGGATATTAAGGCCTCCTTTTAATAGAGAACCGGAACAAAGCATTAGCACATAGTGAATACATGAACTCCTCAAACTATGGTCATCACCGGGAGTGGTCCCGGTTATTGTCACTTCGGGGTTGCCGGATCATAACACATAGTAGGTGACTATAGACTTGCAAGATAGGATCAAGAACTCACATATATTCATGAAAACATAATAGGTTCAGATCTGAAATCATGGCACTCGGGTCCTAGTGACAAGCATTAAGCATAGCAAAGTCATAGCAACATCAATCTCAGAACATAATGGATACTAGGGATCAAACCCTAACAAAAGTAACTCGATTACATGATAAATCTCATCCAACCCATTACCGTCCAGCAAGTCTACGATGGAATTACTCACGCACGGGGGTGAGCATCATGAAATTGGTGATGGAGGATGGTTGATGATGACGACGGCGACGAATCCCCCTCTCCGGAGCCCCGAACGGACTCCAGATCAGCCCTCCCGAGAGGTTTTAGGGCTTGGCGGTGGCTCCGTATCGTAAAACGCGAAAGCAAATATATAGAGTTGGAGTTGGCATCGGAAGGCCTCCAGGGGGCCCACGAGGTAGGGGGCGCGCCCCCACCCTCATGGACAAGGTGTGGGCCCCCTGGTCTTCATCTTTGGCGAGGATTTTTTATTATTTATTGTAAGATATTCCGTGGAGTTTCAGGTCATTCCGAAAACTTTTGTTTTCTGCACATAAAACAACACCATGGCAATTCTGCTGAAAACAACGTCAGTCCGCGTTAGTTCCATTCAAATCATACAAGTTAGAGTCCAAATCAAGGGCAAAAGTGTTTGGAAAAGTAGATACAACGGATATGTATCATCAAACTTCGTATATAATAATTTAAAATTGGAGTTACTGTTTAAAAGATATAGTTTTTTTAAAGCATTTGTCACTTATAGTTGAACAGCAGATTAATTAATAGAAATGGTAGGGGTTTTCTGAAAAATGAGAAAATGATTCATTTTTTACTTAAGCCTAGACTGTGGGTTCATATCACAAAAAGAGAAAGGGGGTATATGAAAAAATCAAAAAAACGATTCGTTTTTGTCACTTATATCCGGCTGGGGATTGATTTTGGTAAAGTACAAGGGTTCTTCGTAAAATGAGCGAGGGATAGCCAGAGGCACTTCTCGCTTTATTATTAGGTAGAGATATATCGCGTTGCTGCGTAACTTTTCGCCTTCCGTAGGTAGTTTCAACAAAAAATGTGGTTGAGTGAAAATTAAAATCAAGAACTCACATATATTCATGAAAACATAATAGGTTCAGATCTGGCACTCGGGCCCTAGTGACAAGCATTAAGCATAGCAAAGTCATAGCAACATCAATCTCAGAACATAATGGATACTAGGGATCAAACCCTAACAAAACTAACTCGATTACATGATAGATCTCATCCAACCCATCACTGTCCAGCAAGCCTACGATGGAATTACTCACGCGCGGCGGTGAGCATCATGAAATTGGTGATGGAGGATGGTTGATGATGACGACGGCGATGAATCCCCCTCTCTAGAGCCCCGAACGGACTTCAGATCAGCCCTCCCGACACTACTAAGGAAAAGCCTAGCAGCAGCGAGGGTTTTGGGCCTCTCAGTAGCGCAGGTGCTGGCGCTACTAATAAGGCGCTATAGCTAACGTATAGCAGTAGCGCCTGTTGTCCCACACTACTGCTATACATGAATAGCTGTAGCGCTCTTTGGGAAAGGCCGCTACTGATATTATCTGCAGCGCTGTTTGCTGGGATGCGCTACTGGTAAGGAGGCGCTACTGCTAAATTTCCCCCGTCGCTACTACTAGTTTATTTATTAGTTTTTTTCTTGCATATTTGTTTTGTATTTGAATAGGCTTTATACAATAATCTTTAGCATATCATACACATACAAATGTAATCATAGCATATACATACAATTAGTCTCATCAAATCATGCCATCATCATCCAACACAAAGTGGTCTGTCGTCATCATCTCGAAAATAGCGATACAAGTCTCGATTACTTGCAAATACATCGTCATCCATCTAAACAATGATATACGCGACAGGAGCTATCACTTTGAGAACATGAGTTCGTATCCCTCTCTCGCATTAGCGTGAACCTAACCTAACTATTGCCTGTCGCTCGGAAACCGGAAACCGGTACACCTGGGCGGCCTGACACTCCGGCCACTTGTCGTATATATACTCCTGGCGTAGCACTTCTTCGCCATCTATGATCTATGCACCTGCATCATCACATGAGTCGATGATATGCAACATATATAGTTGAGCAACAGAAAGAGACAGACTTGGCAAAAATAGAAACAACATATCATAAGCATAAATAACAAAGTTCATCGTACCCCAAAATGCCCTAACTAGAGTGATTTTCGCTAGTCGAGGAGGAGGACGGTTTAATTACATCACAAATAAAGTTTCACTGTGCATAACTCAAAGTTTTGTCATACAGAAAGTATGGACTAAACGGACACATTGTCATATATCGACAATCACTCCAACATGTCGTTCCATCCATCCAAGTCAGGGAGATAGTCCCCGAGCCTAGTGAAAGGCTTCAGGTCGAGACGCTGAGAGGCTATCCATGTTCGGACGTCTTCCCGTGACATTTGTCCTTCTCCGTAGAACATCCCTGTTTTTCCGACGACCTCCTTCATGATGATTTGGGCAAGTTCGCACTGGATGTTATAGAACTCAGCTCGAAGTCGATGATCCTCGATATCTCCTATGTCCTTTGCCCATTGCAGAATATGGGCATCGTTGGAAGAAGGTGCCATGCGAAGGTTCTGGTGATCCCGTCTGTACTCCAGTATGTGGTGTAGGACATAGAATCCATCATTAAGAGAATCGTTCGATTGCTGGATCCAGCAGAAGTCGGTCTTATGGCCGAAGGCGACCCTGCCGCCCCTTATCTTCTTGTCCCTAACCTCTCCACCCAATGATTGGTAGTAATACATAGCACTGTCGAGAACATCCTTGATGTGGGTGTAATCCTTTTTGTGAATGTTCTTCGATGAGTCCAAGTAAAGAGCGTGGGAGAATCGGAGGTAGAGGATGATGAGGACGGCGCACCCACTGTTGCGCAAAATAAGTCCTCAAATTAATTAGCCTCCACCGAGCAAATGAATGATTGAAATCGAAGGAAGGATAGCAGCGCGGATGACTTACATAGGATGATAAGGCACGAGAATCGCCCCCTTGTCCTTATTAGCGAGCATGAAACTGGCGATGTAATCCCTCGCGTATTCACGGTGCTTTGTGCAGACTCCCAAGAAGCCCTCGTGCATGTAGTACGGGTCAGCGACACAGATATGAGATATCTGCTCAACCCCGATGATGTAGTTCATGTGCAAGGCATAAAGGCGGACAAACGTAAAATCCAGCTTCTTCACGTGAAACATGTTGAATATGTAATCAAATCGGAGGAAGAACTTATCCGCGGGGAAGCTGTCGATGTACGACATTTGCCGTGGAACGTTAACCACGTAGAGTGGGTATCCTGGATCTTTCTAGGCGATGAGGTCTTTCTCTACCCGCAGCACATCGTCATGAAGTCTCTTTAGATCGCCGAATCTGGCCCATAGCGCTATTGCAGGTAGGATTGGTTGACCGGAGATATGCCATTTATCCGCATCGGGGGTATCTATACGGTCCCGAAGCCGAGGCTGCTGAGGTGGCTGGATCATAGAAACAGCTTTTTTGCCTTTCCTCGCTCTCTTCCTAAACTTCTTTACTACCGGAGGGTCGTCCATAATACGTTGAGACGGCAATTCAGGCACCGACTCATGACGCTCAAACCCCGAGGAGGCGCCAGTATAGACATACTGTTCAGCAGCGCCATCGTCGTCCTCATCCTCATCCATGGCGACGTCATCAGCGACTAATGGAGCCTCCTCCTTACCCCGTCCGCTATCACCCAACCCGACACCCGACGCTAATTGGGTAGGTGGGGTGTTGATGTTCATACCTTGCTGAGGCTGCGTGCTCGTGGGTGTGCTCCCGGCCACCTCCAGACGAAGCAGACTCTTTGGCCACAACAGGACCCACCCAGCATTACAACAATCACCAAGCCGCCGCGGTGTCTCGTCGTCATCCCCCAGTAGTACTAGAGGAGGCAAATTCTCGTGGCCCAGTTTGACACTGGCCACGGAAACCTTGAAGACGTTCGGGGGGATCGGCCGGCTGTGGAGCAATGGTTCCTTCGGCTCCATTATCGTCGCCTTCCCCACGTCCACCTTCTGGTCGCCGATGGTGTACAATATGGTGCACGGGGTTTCGTCGGCCTGCAAAGAAAAGTCTGCGACATGAGAGATCCGAAAGGCAACGAAAACGGGAGATTATACATTTATATTGAAGGGGGCCGGTGTGACAGATACCGTGAGGGCGTCGAGCTCAGCCAAAGACGAAGCACCGCCTAGCACGTCTGGTGCGGGAGCCGGTGCGGGAGCAGGTGCTGGTGCAATGCTAGTGGAGTTGCTCCCCGCCAAGAAGTCAGCAAGGGGAAAGTCCGCTGCATTTTTTCCTGGATTTTGCCTGGTCCAACTGAAAACGGCCGGAACCAAGGTAGTAGAAATATCTACAGCCACCTGTTTTGCGACAGCTACCGCTGTTGCGACTATCTGCGTTGATTTCTTCTCAACCGCAATCTCAACCCGCTTGTCGATGTTTTCTTCATTTAACCTCCGTCTTTCCTTTCTCTCCTCCGTGGTCTCACGGTAGTACTTCTTCCACGTGGCGCCGTCTCCAACACCGTGCACGCGTCCATACGACGGTCGAGTATCCACCGGTTGTTGTTTCAATATGTTCAACGCCCGGTTGAATGGAGTGTCCCACTTGGGCCTCACCAATGCCTCAGACGGCGAGTCGCTTTCGGCCGCAATCCTGTGCTGCTCTCTCTGCAAAAGGCACAAGGATCGTTTACAAATATGACTAACGTGTGCAGTCGAATTGATCAGAAACTAAAATTACCATAAGTCTCATGAACTCCGTAATGACCGGTGTTGTCTTGTAAACCTTCTTCACTGGGTCCCAACGGTGTCGGGCCCTGAGGACGTCACGCTCCTGCGGGACGGTGAACTCCGCCAAGGGGTCTGGGATGCCCAGACTCGCGGCTTCCGCGTCCTCCTTGGCCCATTTGGACCTCTTTCCGCCATAAGCACGGCTTCCGAGGTGGTGACTCCCAAAGTTCCTCTCTTGAAGCCCCTTCATGTACTTAGACTTTTTTTAGCATCTTCGGCCTCGTAAGCCTCCTTGAATATTTGAAACTGCTCTTCCTTGATTGTCGGATTAACCTTTACAATCTCGGAGTAGGGTTCCTTCTTGTCGATGATCCTTGCTTTCACTCGATTTTTCCAGGCGGCCAACGCATCGCTAAACTTGGTCATGGCGTGCTTGTTTATCTTCTTCATTGCCGAGTCCTCATCTGGATCTTTATAATCCTTCTCATTCCGGCCCAGGAACAAGAATATCTGGTGAAACTTCTTTAGGAGGGAGCTCCTCATATTTTCTATCTTCTGTAGTTTCTCATCGTTGATGGTGGCAGTTGTCCGTACGATGCAGCCTATTTGATTGCCGTAGCATCGACGCGCTTCCTCGGGCATCGTTGGCTCAAAATTGCCGTCGTCCACCTCCATGACCACCACTCTAGTAGTCCTGAGTTTGTTAGGAACCCGTTACCTCTTATCTTTCGGTTCTACACCAGCTCCGCTCCCCGAGGCAGTGCCGGTCTCAGTCTCAGCGCCGGTCTCGATGCCGGTCTGAGTCTGAGCGCCGGTTTCAGTCTCAGCACCGGTCTGCGTGTCGGTCTCAGTCCCCGATGCCACCGGTGGGCCCAGCAATAACATCGGTTGATCGTCGGTAAGGCTAAAAAATTCGACTACCGCCCGGTAGGCGTCGTCGCAATCACCAGAACCCTGTCCTTCATCGTTGCTAGCCATGTTTCCTATGATTAAATCTAGTCAATTAATTCTAGACCTAATAAAATGAATAATGACATAAAAAGGCCTATTGTTTTGCAGGAATGTTGACTCCTTCCTGGTGCGGCAAATCACGGGCACTCGATATGTCCTAGTTTGTAGCACAAGTCATGCCGAAATTCACGGAAAATTTCGGCATGACCTTTGCTAAAAAGTGGACAAATCGAGAACCTGAAATTTGTCGGAACAGAAATGAATCAACATTCCGGCAAAACATAGGCCACTCAGCATCATTCCCTGGAAACAGTGTTCAAATATCCCTCTTCGACACCGCAACACATGTCCAAATATACACGAGCAACCACATGTCCAAATTTCACAAGCTAATTCAAAAACAAAGTGTAGCAGAAAATTCATTTAACTACTAATAGAACAAAAGTCAGTTAACTTTAGTGCTCTAGAATGATGAAAGGAAAAAAAATTCAGTTAACTACTAATTTCATTCATTTAGGTTATTCATTTAACATCACCTAATTAACCTACTGTACCACTACTACTAGCAGCACTACTAACCTAATTAACCTAGCAAAACTCTAGTGCCCTAACTGAAAAACATCTAATTAACATCTACTAGTACCACTATTGCCCTAACCTAATTAACATCTACTAGTATCACTATATACTATACAAGCATCATCTACCCTAATTAAACCCTACTGCCCTAACTAACTTTTGTTGTAAACCAAATTTTTTTCTCTAAACTAATTTTTGCTCAACATCTACTACTTAACATCCTTTGCTCTAAACTAAATTTTTTCCTATAAACAAACTTTTGCTCTACTAATTTTTTCTCTAAAATGCAGAGAGAGATGAGCGGGGGGAGGGGTGGGGGACTTACAGAGAGGGGAGAGACAGTGGCGGGGAGGTGCTCGGTGACGGAGGTAGGGGCGGAGAGGGCGGGCTCGGGCACGGGCAACAGCGGTCCTGGGCGGGCTCGGGCGGCGGTGAGGTGGAGGGCGCCGACGGTGACGTCGAGGGCGGTCTCGGGCGGCGGCGGTGAGGCTGAGGGCGGCCTCGGGCGGCAGCGGTGAGGATGACAGCGGCCTCGGGGGGAGACAGTGAGGTTGCGGGCGTCCACGCCGGCAGGAGATGACGGCGAAGTGGGGCAACGGCGAATTGGGGAGACGTCGGTGAGGGCGATGGATTTGGGGAAGAAGTGGTGGCCGGGGGGGCAGGGGGGAACCGTTGTTTAAGTGAAACGCAACGGTAGTGCGTTTCCGAAAACGCGCTATAGCTAAGTTAGCTATAGCGTGTTTCCTGCAACCCGCTACTGCTATTCCTTTCTCCTTTTTCCCTTTTTTCTTTTATTTTTCTTTACATTTTATTTTTTTCCTTTCTCCTTTTTCTATTTCTTTCATTTTCATTTACTTTTCTACTTGTTTTTCACTTTATTTTATTTTCGGTAGCAGCGGCGCCTTACACGTAAGCGCGCTATAGCTAAGGAGAGTAGCAGTAGCGCTGGGCCAGTATACGCGCTACTGCTAGGTTGGGCTAGCCATGTGCACCCAGTTCAAACATAGCAGCAACGCTTTTCGCTAGTACGCGCTACTACAAAAGTCATAGCAGTAGCGCGGTTTATTTACGCGCGCTGCTACTAAGTAGGAGAAGCGTTTGATTTTGTACAGCGCTACTGGTAAGATTCTGTGTATAGGCTTTTCCCTAGTAGTGCGAGAGGTTTTAGGGCTTGGCGGCGGCTCTGTATCGTAAAACGCGATGATTTCCTCTTCTTAACTTTTTCTCCCCGAAAGCAAATATATAGAGTTGGAGTTGGCGTCGGAAGGTCTCCATGGGGCCCACGAGGTAGGGGGCGCGCCCTAGGGGGAGTGCCCCCATCCCCGTGGACAGGGTGTGGGCCCCCTTGGTCTTCATCTTTGACGATGATTTTTTATTATTTCTTGTAAGATATTCCGTGGAGTTTCAGTTCATTCCGAGAACTTTTGTTTTCTGCACATAAAACAACATCATGGCAATTTTGCTGAAAACAACGTCAGTCCGGGTTAGTTCCATTCAAATCATATAAGTTAGAGTCCAAAATAAGGGCAAAAGTGTTTGGAAAAGTAGATATGACGGAGACGTATCAACTCCTGACCCCCAAGGTTAAACCCTTGCTTGTCCTCAAGCAATTCAGTTGACAAACTGAAAGAGAAAAAAAATAAAAACTTTTACAAACTCCGTTTGCTCTTGTTGCTGTAAATATGTCAAGCCAACATTCAGGTTTCCAGCAAATACTATAACTAACCCCATTTGCAATAATTCTCAGGTCTCATAATTACTCATATCAATAGCATAATCAACTAGCAAGCCATAATAATAAATCTCGGATGACAACACTTTCTCAAAACAATCATAATATGCTATAACAAGATGGTATCTCGCTAGCCCTTTCTGAGACCGCAAAACATAAATGCAGAGCACCTTTAAAGATCAAGGACTGACTAGACATTGTAATTCATGGTAAAAGAGATCCAATCATAGTCACACCCAATATAGATTAACAGTGATGAATGCAAATGACAGCTGCGCTCTCCATCTAGTGCTTTTAAATAGAGGGTGATGACTCAACATAAAATTAAATAGATAGGCCCTTCACAGAGGGAAGCAGAGATTTGTAGAGGTGCCAGAGCTTGGTTTTGAAATAGAGATAAATAATATTTTGAGTGGTATACTTTCATTGTCAACATAGCAACTAAGAGATGGCGATATCTTCCATGCCACACACATTATAGGCGGTTCCCAAACAGAATGGTAAAGTTTATACTCCCCCTCCACCAATAAGCATCAATCCATGGCTTGCTTGAAACAACGAGTGCCTCCAACTAACATCAGGTCCCAGGGGGAGTTTGTTTGCAATTAATTTTGATTTAGTTTGCATAAAGCATGGGACTGGGCATCCCGGTGACCAGCCATTTCCTCGTGAATGAGGAGCGGAGTCCAGTCCTCTTGAGAATAACCCGCCTAACATGGAAGATAAGGGCAGCCCTAGTTGATACATGAGCTATTCGAGCATACAAAACAGAATGTTTATTTGAAGGTTTAGAGCTTGGCACATACAAATTTACTTGGAACGGCAAGTAGATACCGCATATAGGAAGGTATAGTGGACTCATCTGGAATAACTTTGGGGTTGAAGGGATTGGATGCACAAGCAGTATTCCCGCTTAGTACAAGTGAAGGCTAGCAAAAGACTGGGAAGCGACCAACTAGAGAGCGACAACAGCCATGTACATGCATTAAAATTAATAAACATTGGATGCAAGCATGAGTAGGATATAATCCACCATGAACATAAATATCGTGAAGGCTATGTTGATTTTGTTTCAACTACATGTGTGAACATGTGCCAAGTCAAGTCACTTAAATCATTCAAAGGAGGATGTCACCCCACTATACCACATCATAACCATCTCAATAGCATGTTGGCACGCAAGGTAAACCATTATAACTCATAGCTAATCAAGCATGGCATAAGCAACTGTGATCTCTAATTGTCACTGCAAACATGTTTATTCATAATAAGCTGAATCAGGAACGATGAACTCATCATATTTACAAAAACAAAAGAGGTCGAGTTCATACCCGCTTTTCTCATCTTGGTCAGTCCATCATATATCATCATAATTGCCTTTCACTTGCACGACCCAACGAGGTGAATAATAATAAGAGTGCACGTGCATTGGGCTAAGCTAGAATTTGCGAGCATTCAATAAACAGGAGAAGACAAGGCAATATGGGCTCTTGGTTAAATCAACAATAATGCATATAAGAGCCACTTCAACAATTTAAATATGGTATTCTCCTACTGACCCCCAAAGAAAAGAAAAGAAATAAAAACTATTTACACGGGAAAGCTCCCAACAAGCAAAAGAAGAACGGGAAATATTTTTGGGTTTTTCTTTTTAATTACTACTATACAGCAGGAAAATAAAGTACTACTAATTTTTTTTGTTTTTCTTAAGGTTTATCAAACACACAAGAAGAAAGCAGGAAAAGCAAAATAAACTAGCATGGATATTACAGTGAAAGAGTATGAGAAACGACATCTAGCAATGAGTGTGTGTGAACATAAATGTAATGTCGATGAGAAATACGTACTCCCCCAAGCTTAGGCTTTTGGCCTAAGTTGGTTTATTGCCAGGGATAGCCTGGCGGATACCCGTAGGTGTAGCTGGGGTCGTACTGCAATGAAGAATAGTTGGGGTTGTACTGTAATGAGGAAGACTCTGACTGCCATTGGCTGACAGCCATATCCGGATCCCAAGAATAAATAGACTATCATGGAGGCTCATCTTGTGGTTCCGGTTCCGGGGCTGGTGCAGGATTCCGGTAGGCTTGGACGGCAACCCACGTAACGGGATAGGGTCCTACAAAATTAAACAAAGAAGGAGCAGGCAAGGTAATAGTTTCAGGATGATGTTTATGAAAGAATAATTTATATTTGAGCTCTCCTTCCCTTCCCTTAATGAGAAAATCATGCGCTAGCATACTCTTATAATCTAAATAAGCACTAGGCAGCAATTTTTCTTCTTTATCATGAAGCCTAATAGGTATGCTAAAATGTGCAGCGAGGCGTGAAGCATAAATTCCTCCAAAGATGGGACCCTTAGTAAGGTTCATCCTTAACCGTCTAGCAATAATTCCGCCCGTACTAACAGTGTTATCGCGGTATAAACCATGGAACAAAATAATGATATCAGGAACACTAAGGTTTCCACAGTTCCCACGACCAATCAAGCAATGACTAGCAAATAAGGCAAAATAGCGTAATACAGGAAAATGTATACTACTGATTCTTGCATCAGAAACCTTCCTGGTTTCTCCCACAGAGATAGTGTTAATAAATGATTCCACCTCTTTACGGTGTGGTTCCTCTAAGGTACCCTCAAGGGGTATGTTGCAAACTTCGCAAAATTCAGCTAATGGCATCTTTTTAACAACGTCATATAAATGAAACTCTACTGAAGGAGGTGATTCCTTAGGGAAAAAGTAGAAGTTTTGCACAAAAGTATTTGTGAGTAAGAGATACTGAGGACGTTGGTCGCAGACGAAGTCGGTGAGGCCGGCATTCTCAATCAATGAATAGAAATCCTCATAAATCCCGGCATGTCTCAAGAAATTATCGGAAGGCCATTCACACGGTCGGATCTCCGCGGTACGAGGCAAATTATATTTGGGCCTCTGTGCTTCTTCATTTTGTTTCTCCTTCAAGCTTCAGCTCGATGAGCCCCTCAAAAGTCTCTTCATTATTTTCTGAAATAATCTGAAATTTTTAGTAACTTCAAACAAAAGTGAACCAACTTCAATAAAACTGATAGCAACTACTCCTACAAGTGCCTAGAGCCTATATCAAGCATTAGAACTACTTGGAACCATATAAATTTGACATGCAAGCTCAAGAACATGGTCACCTATGCAGCACAAATTTGCGATGAATATAGAAATAGAACAAAAACTAATTGGACCAATGGAGGAGTCACATACCAAGGAACAATCTCCCCAAGCAGTTTTGCGAGAGGTGCTTTGAGCAAGGAGATCGGAAATTACAGCAAGGAGGGCTAGAACTCGTGCTTGAGTTGGTTTTTCGTGTTTGTGTGAGGAACAAGAGGAAGATGGGTGCTGGAATAAGTGGAGGAGGGCCACCGTGGGCCCACGAGGTAGGGGGCGCGCCCTCCACCCTCGTGGCCAGGTGGCAGCTCCCCCGCGGCGATTTTTGCACCATAAATCCTCAATTATTCCCAAAAAATCATATTAAATTGGCATGGCATTCTGAGGACTTTTATTTTCGAGATATTTTTATATTGCACGGATAAATCAGGAAGCAGACAGAAAAATACTATTTTTACTTTATTTTAACTAAATAACAGAAAGTATAAAGAGGGTACAGAAGGTTTTGCTTCTAGTTTCATCCATCTCATGCTCATCAAAAGGAATCCACTAACAAGGTTGATCAAGTCTTGTTAACAAACTCATTCTGATAATCATGAAACCGGAGAAATTTCGAATAACACTATGTTACCTCAACGGGGATATGCACATCCCCAATAATAAGTATATCATATTTCTTTTTGACAGTAGGAAGAGGAAATTCAAAACCTCCAAATATAATCGATGGAATTTTTCCAATAGAATTGATACTGTGGACTTGAGGTTGTTTCCTCGGGAAGTGTACTGTATGCTCATTACCATTAACATGAAAAGTGACATTTCCCTTGTTGCGATCAATAACAGCCCATGCAGTATTAAGAAAAGTTCTTCCAAGAATAATAGACATACTATCGTCCTCGGGGATATCAAGAATAACAAAGTCCGTTAAAATAGTAATGTTTGCAACCACAATAGGCACATCCTCACAAATACCGACAGGTATAGCAACTGATTTATCAGCCATTTGCAAAGATATTTCAGTAGGTGTCAACTTATTCAAGTCAAGTCTACGATATAAAGAGAGAGGCATAACACTAACACCGGCTCCAAGATCACATAAAGCAGTTTTAACATAATTTCTTTTAATGGAGCATGGTATAGTAGGTACTCTTGGATCTCCAAGTTTCTTTGGTATTCCACCCTTAAAAGTAAAATTAGCAAGCATGGTGGAAATTTCAGCTTCCGGTATCTTTCTTTTATTAGTAACAATATCTTTCATGTACTTAGCATAAGGATTCATTTTGAGCATATCAGTCAATCGCATACGCAAAAAGATAGGTGTAATCATTTCAGCAAAGCGCTCAAAATCCTCATCATCCTTTTTCTTGGATGGTTTCGGAGGAAAAGGCATGGGTTTCTAAACCCAAGGTTCTCTTCCTTTACCATGTTTCCTAGCAACAAAGTCTCTCTTATCATAACGTTGACTCTTTGATTGTGGGTTATCAAGATCAACAGCAGGTTCAATTTCTACATCATTATCATTACTAGGTTGAGCATCATCATTAACATTTTCACTAGGCTCATGTTCATTACCAGATTGTGTTTCAGCATCAGACATAGAGATATCATTTGGATTATCAGGTGGTTCAACAATAGGTTCACTAGAAGTTTGCACAGTTCTATCATTTTTCTTTTTCTTCTTTTTAGAAGAACTAGGTGTATCAATATTATTTCTCTAAGAATCTTGCTCAATTCTCTTAGGGTGGCCTTCAGGATACAAAGGTTCCTGAGTCGTTCTACCAGTTCTAGTAGCCACTCTAACAGCATAATCATTTTTCTTACTATTCATTTCATCAAGCAATTCTTTTTGAGCCTTAAGTACTTGTTCTACTTGAGTGGTAACCATAGAATCATGTTTGCTAACAAATTTAAGTTCACCTCTAATATTAGCCATATAATCACCCAAGTATTTAATCATATAAGTATTCTATTTTAATTGTCTACCAAAATAAGCATTAAAATCTTCTTGCTTAAACATAAAGTTATCAAACTCATCCAAGCACTGACTAGCAATCTTAGTAGGAGGGATTTCAGCTTTATCATATCTATAGAGAGAATTTACCTTTACTACCTGTGTCGGGTTATCAAGATCAGGAGGTTCTTCAATAGGTAATGGATCAAGATCATATGTTTCTTCAACAGGCGGTACATTAAGACCATGTATTTCTTCAATAGGAGGTAAATTCTTAACATCTTCAGCTTTAATACCTTTTTCTTTCATAGATTTCTTTGCCTCTTGCATATCTTCGGGACTGAGAAATAGAACACCTCTCTTTTCGGAGTTGGTTTAGGAATAGGCTCATTAATTGGAGCAGGAATTGGCTTAGGAGGTGCCCAATTATTTTCATTTGTCAACATATTATTCAATAGAATTTCAGCTTCATCCGGTGTTCCTTCCCAGAAAAGAGAACCAGCACAACTATCCAGGTAATATCTGTCAGCATCGGTTAGTTCGCTATAAAAGATATCAAGTATTTCATTTTTCTTAACAGGATGATCAGGAAAAGCATTAAGTGACTTGAGAAGCCTCCCCCAAGCTTGTGGGAGACTCGCTTCTTCAATTTGCACAAAGTTGTATATTTCCTTTAAAGCAGCTTGTTTCTTATGAGCAGGGAAATATTTAGCAGAGAAGTAATAAATCATATCCTGGGGACTACGCACACAACCAGGATCAAGAGAATTAAACCATATCTTAGCATCACCCTTTAATGAGAACGGAAATATTTTAAGTATAAAAAAGTAGCGCGATCTCTCATCATTAGTAAACAGGGTGGCTATATCATTTAATTTAGTAAGATGTGCCACAACAGTTTGAGATTCATAACCATGAAAAGGATCAGATTCAACCAAAGTAATTATATCAGGATCAA